>NW_019272736.1:0-4549 GCF_002738345.1 Cucurbita maxima
AAAACCACGATCGTGACTCGGTTTTTTTAGCACGTACTTCAAACATACCAGATTTGGGTTTCCGAAGTAGGGTTCGATTTGAAGAACTCTGTTGACGGTTTTATGCACTCCGTTTCTTAGAAATAATATTCTAAATCATCAAGCCTTATCATTCCTCACAAAACTCTCGAAAAACGAGGATCGTGACTCGGTTTTTTTAGCACGTACTTCAAACATCCCAGATTTGGGTTTCCGAAGTAGGGTTCGATTTGAAGAACTCTGTTGACGGTTTTATGCACTCCGTTTCTTAGAAATAATATTCTAAATCATCAAGCCTTATCATTCCTCACAAAACTTTCGAAAAACCACGATCGTGACTCGGTTTTTTTAGCACGTACTTCAAACATCCCAGATTTGGGTTTCCGAAGTAGGGTTCGATTTGAAGAACTCTGTTGACGGTTTTATGCACTCCGTTTCTTAGAAATAATATTCTAAATCATCAAGCCTTATCATTCCTTACAAAACTTTCGAAAAACCACGATCGTGACTCGGTTTTTTTAGCACGTACTTCAAACATCCCAGATTTGGGTTTCCGAAGTAGGGTTTGATTTGAAGAACTCTGTTGACGGTTTTATGCACTCCGTTTCTTAGAAATAATGTTCTAAATCATCAAGCCTTATCATTCCTCACAAAACTCTCGAAAAACGAGGATCGTGACTCGGTTTTTTTAGCACGTACTTCAAACATCCCAGATTTGGGTTTCCGAAGTAGGGTTCGATTTGAAGAACTCTGTTGACGGTTTTATGCACTCCGTTTCTCAGAAATAATATTCTAAATCATCAAGCCTTATCATTCCTCACAAAACTTTCGAAAAACGACGATCGTGACTCGGTTTTTTTAGCACGTACTTCAAACATCCCAGATTTGGGTTTCTGAAGTAGTGTTCGATTTGAAGCACTCTGTTGACGGTTTTAAGCACTCCGTTTCTTAGAAATAATATGATAAATCATCAAGCCTTATCATTCCTTACAAAACTTTCGAAAAACCACGATCGTGACTCGGTTTTTTTAGCACGTACTTCAAACATACCAGATTTGGGTTTCCGAAGTAGGGTTCGATTTGAAGAACTCTGTTGACGGTTTTATGCACTCCGTTTCTTAGAAATAATATTCTAAATCATCAAGTCTTATCATTCCTCACAAAACTTTCGAAAAACCACGATCGTGACTCGGTTTTTTTAGCACGTACTTCAAACATCCCAAGTTTGGGTTTCCGAAGTAGGGTTCGATTTGAAGAACTCTGTTGACGGTTTTATGCACTCCGTTTCTTAGAAATAATATTCTAAATCATCAAGCCTTATCATTCCTCACAAAACTCTCGAAAAACGACGATCGTGACTCGATTTTTTTAGCACGTACTTCAAACATCCCAGATTTGGGTTTCCGAAGTAGGGTTCGATTTGAAGAACTCTGTTGACGGTTTTATGCACTCCGTTTCTTAGAAATAATATTCTAAATCATCAAGTCTTATCATTCCTCCCAAAACTTTCGAAAAACCACGATCGTGACTCGGTTTTTTTAGCACGTACTTCAAACATCCCAGATTTAAGTTTCCGAAGTAGGGTTTGATTTGAAGAACTCTGTTGACGGTTTTATGCACTCCGTTTCTTAGAAATAATATTCTAAATCATCAAGCCTTATCATTCCTCACAAAACTCTCGAAAAACGAGGATCGTGACTCGGTTTTTTTAGCACGTACTTCAAACATCCCAGATTTGGGTTTCCGAAGTAGGGTTCGATTTGAAGAACTCTGTTGACGGTTTTATGCACTCCGTTTCTCAGAAATAATATTCTAAATCATCAAGCCTTATCATTCCTCACAAAACTTTCGAAAAACGAGGATCGTGACTCGGTTTTTTTAGCACGTACTTCAAACATCCCAGATTTAAGTTTCCGAAGTAGGGTTTGATTTGAAGAACTCTATTGACGGTTTTATGCACTCCGTTTCTTAGAAATAATATTCTAAATCATCAAGCCTTATCATTCCTCACAAAACTCTCGAAAAACGAGGATCGTGACTCGGTTTTTTTAGCACGTACTTCAAACATCCCAGATTTAAGTTTCCGAAGTAGGGTTTGATTTGAAGAACTCTATTGACGGTTTTATGCACTCCGTTTCTTAGAAATAATATTCTAAATCATCAAGCCTTATCATTCCTCACAAAACTCTCGAAAAACGAGGATCGTGACTCGGTTTTTTTAGCACGTACTTCAAACATCCCAGATTTAAGTTTCCGAAGTAGGGTTTGATTTGAAGAACTCTATTGACGGTTTTATGCACTCCGTTTCTTAGAAATAATATTCTAAATCATCAAGCCTTATCATTCCTCACAAAACTCTCGAAAAACGAGGATCGTGACTCGGTTTTTTTAGCACGTACTTCAAACATCCCAGATTTAAGTTTCCGAAGTAGGGTTTGATTTGAAGAACTCTATTGACGGTTTTATGCACTCCGTTTCTTAGAAATAATATTCTAAATCATCAAGCCTTATCATTCCTCACAAAACTCTCGAAAAACGAGGATCGTGACTCGGTTTTTTTAGCACGTACTTCAAACATCCCAGATTTAAGTTTCCGAAGTAGGGTTTGATTTGAAGAACTCTATTGACGGTTTTATGCACTCCGTTTCTTAGAAATAATATTCTAAATCATCAAGCCTTATCATTCCTCACAAAACTCTCGAAAAACGAGGATCGTGACTCGGTTTTTTTAGCACGTACTTCAAACATCCCAGATTTAAGTTTCCGAAGTAGGGTTTGATTTGAAGAACTCTATTGACGGTTTTATGCACTCCGTTTCTTAGAAATAATATTCTAAATCATCAAGCCTTATCATTCCTCACAAAACTCTCGAAAAACGAGGATCGTGACTCGGTTTTTTTAGCACGTACTTCAAACATCCCAGATTTAAGTTTCCGAAGTAGGGTTTGATTTGAAGAACTCTATTGACGGTTTTATGCACTCCGTTTCTTAGAAATAATATTCTAAATCATCAAGCCTTATCATTCCTCACAAAACTCTCGAAAAACGAGGATCGTGACTCGGTTTTTTTAGCACGTACTTCAAACATCCCAGATTTAAGTTTCCGAAGTAGGGTTTGATTTGAAGAACTCTATTGACGGTTTTATGCACTCCGTTTCTTAGAAATAATATTCTAAATCATCAAGCCTTATCATTCCTCACAAAACTCTCGAAAAACGAGGATCGTGACTCGGTTTTTTTAGCACGTACTTCAAACATCCCAGATTTAAGTTTCCGAAGTAGGGTTTGATTTGAAGAACTCTATTGACGGTTTTATGCACTCCGTTTCTTAGAAATAATATTCTAAATCATCAAGCCTTATCATTCCTCACAAAACTCTCGAAAAACGAGGATCGTGACTCGGTTTTTTTAGCACGTACTTCAAACATCCCAGATTTAAGTTTCCGAAGTAGGGTTTGATTTGAAGAACTCTATTGACGGTTTTATGCACTCCGTTTCTTAGAAATAATATTCTAAATCATCAAGCCTTATCATTCCTCACAAAACTCTCGAAAAACGAGGATCGTGACTCGGTTTTTTTAGCACGTACTTCAAACATCCCAGATTTAAGTTTCCGAAGTAGGGTTTGATTTGAAGAACTCTATTGACGGTTTTATGCACTCCGTTTCTTAGAAATAATATTCTAAATCATCAAGCCTTATCATTCCTCACAAAACTCTCGAAAAACGAGGATCGTGACTCGGTTTTTTTAGCACGTACTTCAAACATCCCAGATTTAAGTTTCCGAAGTAGGGTTTGATTTGAAGAACTCTATTGACGGTTTTATGCACTCCGTTTCTTAGAAATAATATTCTAAATCATCAAGCCTTATCATTCCTCACAAAACTCTCGAAAAACGAGGATCGTGACTCGGTTTTTTTAGCACGTACTTCAAACATCCCAGATTTAAGTTTCCGAAGTAGGGTTTGATTTGAAGAACTCTATTGACGGTTTTATGCACTCCGTTTCTTAGAAATAATATTCTAAATCATCAAGCCTTATCATTCCTCACAAAACTCTCGAAAAACGACGATCGTGACTCGGTTTTTTTAGCACGTACTTCAAACATCCCAGATTTAAGTTTCCGAAGTAGGGTTTGATTTGAAGAACTCTATTGACGGTTTTATGCACTCCGTTTCTTAGAAATAATATTCTAAATCATCAAGCCTTATCATTCCTCACAAAACTCTCGAAAAACGAGGATCGTGACTCGGTTTTTTTAGCACGTACTTCAAACATCCCAGATTTAAGTTTCCGAAGTAGGGTTTGATTTGAAGAACTCTGTTGACGGTTTTATGCACTCCGTTTCTTAGAAATAATATTCTAAATCATCAAGTCTTATCATTCCTCACAAAACTTTCGAAAAACCACGATCGTGACTCGGTTTTTTTAGCACGTACTTAAAACATCCCAGGTTTGGGTTTCCGAAGTAGGGTTCGATTTGAAGAACTCTGTTGACGGTTTTATGCACTCCGTTTCTTAGAAATAATAT
>NW_019272736.1:6273-12740 GCF_002738345.1 Cucurbita maxima
CCCAGATTTGGGTTTCCGAAGTAGGGTTCGATTTGAAGAACTCTGTTGACGGTTTTATGCACTCCGTTTCTTAGAAATAATATTCTAAATCATCAAGCCTTATCATTCCTCACAAAACTCTCAAAAACGACGATCGTGACTCGGTTTTTTTAGCACGTACTTCAAACATCTCAGATTTGGGTTTCCGAAGTAGGGTTCGATTTGAAGAACTCTGTTGACGGTTTTATGCACTCCGTTTCTTAGAAATAATATTCTAAATCATCAAGCCTTATCATTCCTCACAAAACTCTCGAAAAACGAGGATCGGGACTCGGTTTTTTTAGCACGTACTTCAAACATCCCAGATTTGGGTTTCCGAAGTAGGGTTCGATTTGAAGAACTCTGTTGACGGTTTTATGCACTCTGTTTCTTAGAAATAATATGATAAATCATCAAGCCTTATCATTCCTCACAAAACTCTTGAAAAACGACGATCGTGACTTGGTTTTTTTAGCACGTACTTCAAACATCCCAGATTTGGGTTTCCGAAGTAGGGTTCGATTTGAAGAACTCTGTTGACGGTTTTATGCACTCCATTTGTTAGAAATAATATTCTAAATCATCAAGCCTTATCATTCCGCACAAAACTCTCGAAAAACGACGATCGTGACTCGATTTTTTTAGCACGTACTTCAAACAACCCAAATTTGGGTTTCCGAAGTAGGGTTTGATTTGAAGAACTCTGTTGACTGTTTTATGCACTCCGTTTCTTAGAAATAATATTATAAATCATCAAGTCTTATCATTCCTCACAAAACTTTCGAAAAACCACGATCGTGACTCGGTTTTTTTAGCACGTACTTCAAACATACCAGATTTGGGTTTCCGAAGTAGGGTTCGATTTGAAGAACTCTGTTGACGGTTTTATGCACTCCGTTTCTTAGAAATAATATTCTAAATCATCAAGTCTTATCATTCCTCACAAAACTTTCGAAAAACCACGATCGTGACTCGGTTTTTTTAGCACGTACTTCAAACATCCCAGGTTTGGGTTTCCGAAGTAGGGTTTGATTTGAAGAACTCTGTTGACGGTTTTATGCACTCCGTTTCTTAGAAATAATATTCTAAATCATCAAGCCTTATCATTCCTCACAAAACTTTCGACAAACGTCGACCGTGACTCGGTTTTTTTAGCACGTACTTCAAACTTCCCAGATTTGGGTTTCCGATGTAGGGTTCGATTTGAAGAACTCTGTTGACGGTTTTACGCACTCTGTTTCTTAGAAACAATATGATAAATCATCAAGCCTTATCATTCCTCATAAAACTCTCGAAAAACGAGGATCGGGACTCGGTTTTTTTAGCACGTACTTCAAACTTCCCAGATTTGGGTTTCCGATGTAGGGTTCGATTTGAAGAACTCTGTTGACGGTTTTACGCACTCTGTTTCTTAGAAACAATATGATAAATCATCAAGCCTTATCATTCCTCATAAAACTCTCGAAAAACGAGGATCGGGACTCGGTTTTTTTAGCACGTACTTCAAACTTCCCAGATTTGGGTTTCCGATGTAGGGTTCGATTTGAAGAACTCTGTTGACGGTTTTACGCACTCTGTTTCTTAGAAACAATATGATAAATCATCAAGCCTTATCATTCCTCATAAAACTCTCGAAAAACGAGGATCGGGACTCGGTTTTTTTAGCACGTACTTCAAACTTCCCAGATTTGGGTTTCCGATGTAGGGTTCGATTTGAAGAACTCTGTTGACGGTTTTACGCACTCTGTTTCTTAGAAACAATATGATAAATCATCAAGCCTTATCATTCCTCATAAAACTCTCGAAAAACGAGGATCGGGACTCGGTTTTTTTAGCACGTACTTCAAACTTCCCAGATTTGGGTTTCCGATGTAGGGTTCGATTTGAAGAACTCTGTTGACGGTTTTACGCACTCTGTTTCTTAGAAACAATATGATAAATCATCAAGCCTTATCATTCCTCATAAAACTCTCGAAAAACGAGGATCGGGACTCGGTTTTTTTAGCACGTACTTCAAACTTCCCAGATTTGGGTTTCCGATGTAGGGTTCGATTTGAAGAACTCTGTTGACGGTTTTACGCACTCTGTTTCTTAGAAACAATATGATAAATCATCAAGCCTTATCATTCCTCATAAAACTCTCGAAAAACGAGGATCGGGACTCGGTTTTTTTAGCACGTACTTCAAACTTCCCAGATTTGGGTTTCCGATGTAGGGTTCGATTTGAAGAACTCTGTTGACGGTTTTACGCACTCTGTTTCTTAGAAACAATATGATAAATCATCAAGCCTTATCATTCCTCATAAAACTCTCGAAAAACGAGGATCGGGACTCGGTTTTTTTAGCACGTACTTCAAACTTCCCAGATTTGGGTTTCCGATGTAGGGTTCGATTTGAAGAACTCTGTTGACGGTTTTACGCACTCTGTTTCTTAGAAACAATATGATAAATCATCAAGCCTTATCATTCCTCATAAAACTCTCGAAAAACGAGGATCGGGACTCGGTTTTTTTAGCACGTACTTCAAACTTCCCAGATTTGGGTTTCCGATGTAGGGTTCGATTTGAAGAACTCTGTTGACGGTTTTACGCACTCTGTTTCTTAGAAACAATATGATAAATCATCAAGCCTTATCATTCCTCATAAAACTCTCGAAAAACGAGGATCGGGACTCGGTTTTTTTAGCACGTACTTCAAACTTCCCAGATTTGGGTTTCCGATGTAGGGTTCGATTTGAAGAACTCTGTTGACGGTTTTACGCACTCTGTTTCTTAGAAACAATATGATAAATCATCAAGCCTTATCATTCCTCATAAAACTCTCGAAAAACGAGGATCGGGACTCGGTTTTTTTAGCACGTACTTCAAACTTCCCAGATTTGGGTTTCCGATGTAGGGTTCGATTTGAAGAACTCTGTTGACGGTTTTACGCACTCTGTTTCTTAGAAACAATATGATAAATCATCAAGCCTTATCATTCCTCATAAAACTCTCGAAAAACGAGGATCGGGACTCGGTTTTTTTAGCACGTACTTCAAACTTCCCAGATTTGGGTTTCCGATGTAGGGTTCGATTTGAAGAACTCTGTTGACGGTTTTACGCACTCTGTTTCTTAGAAACAATATGATAAATCATCAAGCCTTATCATTCCTCATAAAACTCTCGAAAAACGAGGATCGGGACTCGGTTTTTTTAGCACGTACTTCAAACTTCCCAGATTTGGGTTTCCGATGTAGGGTTCGATTTGAAGAACTCTGTTGACGGTTTTACGCACTCTGTTTCTTAGAAACAATATGATAAATCATCAAGCCTTATCATTCCTCATAAAACTCTCGAAAAACGAGGATCGGGACTCGGTTTTTTTAGCACGTACTTCAAACTTCCCAGATTTGGGTTTCCGATGTAGGGTTCGATTTGAAGAACTCTGTTGACGGTTTTACGCACTCTGTTTCTTAGAAACAATATGATAAATCATCAAGCCTTATCATTCCTCATAAAACTCTCGAAAAACGAGGATCGGGACTCGGTTTTTTTAGCACGTACTTCAAACTTCCCAGATTTGGGTTTCCGATGTAGGGTTCGATTTGAAGAACTCTGTTGACGGTTTTACGCACTCTGTTTCTTAGAAACAATATGATAAATCATCAAGCCTTATCATTCCTCATAAAACTCTCGAAAAACGAGGATCGGGACTCGGTTTTTTTAGCACGTACTTCAAACTTCCCAGATTTGGGTTTCCGATGTAGGGTTCGATTTGAAGAACTCTGTTGACGGTTTTACGCACTCTGTTTCTTAGAAACAATATGATAAATCATCAAGCCTTATCATTCCTCATAAAACTCTCGAAAAACGAGGATCGGGACTCGGTTTTTTTAGCACGTACTTCAAACTTCCCAGATTTGGGTTTCCGATGTAGGGTTCGATTTGAAGAACTCTGTTGACGGTTTTACGCACTCTGTTTCTTAGAAACAATATGATAAATCATCAAGCCTTATCATTCCTCATAAAACTCTCGAAAAACGAGGATCGGGACTCGGTTTTTTTAGCACGTACTTCAAACTTCCCAGATTTGGGTTTCCGATGTAGGGTTCGATTTGAAGAACTCTGTTGACGGTTTTACGCACTCTGTTTCTTAGAAACAATATGATAAATCATCAAGCCTTATCATTCCTCATAAAACTCTCGAAAAACGAGGATCGGGACTCGGTTTTTTTAGCACGTACTTCAAACTTCCCAGATTTGGGTTTCCGATGTAGGGTTCGATTTGAAGAACTCTGTTGACGGTTTTACGCACTCTGTTTCTTAGAAACAATATGATAAATCATCAAGCCTTATCATTCCTCATAAAACTCTCGAAAAACGAGGATCGGGACTCGGTTTTTTTAGCACGTACTTCAAACTTCCCAGATTTGGGTTTCCGATGTAGGGTTCGATTTGAAGAACTCTGTTGACGGTTTTACGCACTCTGTTTCTTAGAAACAATATGATAAATCATCAAGCCTTATCATTCCTCATAAAACTCTCGAAAAACGAGGATCGGGACTCGGTTTTTTTAGCACGTACTTCAAACTTCCCAGATTTGGGTTTCCGATGTAGGGTTCGATTTGAAGAACTCTGTTGACGGTTTTACGCACTCTGTTTCTTAGAAACAATATGATAAATCATCAAGCCTTATCATTCCTCATAAAACTCTCGAAAAACGAGGATCGGGACTCGGTTTTTTTAGCACGTACTTCAAACTTCCCAGATTTGGGTTTCCGATGTAGGGTTCGATTTGAAGAACTCTGTTGACGGTTTTACGCACTCTGTTTCTTAGAAACAATATGATAAATCATCAAGCCTTATCATTCCTCATAAAACTCTCGAAAAACGAGGATCGGGACTCGGTTTTTTTAGCACGTACTTCAAACTTCCCAGATTTGGGTTTCCGATGTAGGGTTCGATTTGAAGAACTCTGTTGACGGTTTTACGCACTCTGTTTCTTAGAAACAATATGATAAATCATCAAGCCTTATCATTCCTCATAAAACTCTCGAAAAACGAGGATCGGGACTCGGTTTTTTTAGCACGTACTTCAAACTTCCCAGATTTGGGTTTCCGAAGTAGGGTTCGATTTGAAGAACTCTGTTGACGGTTTTATGCACTCCGTTTCTTAGAAATAATATTCTAAATCATCAAGCCTTATCATTCCTCATAAAACTCTCGAAAAACGAGGATCGGGACTCGGTTTTTTTAGCACGTACTTCAAACATCCCAGGTTTGGGTTTCCGAAGTAGGGTTCGATTTGAAGAACTCTGTTGACGGTTTTATGCACTCCGTTTCTTAGAAATAATATGATAAATCATCAAGCCTTATCATTCCTCACAAAACTTTCGAAAAACGACGATCGTGACTCGGTTTTTTTAGCACGTACTTCAAACATCCCAGATTTGGGTTTCCGAAGTAGGGTTCGATTTGAAGAACTCTGTTGACGGTTTTATGCACTCCGTTTCTTAGAAATAATATGATAAATCATCAAGCCTTATCATTCCTCACAAAACTTTCGAAAAACGACGATCGTGACTCGGTTTTTTTAGCACGTACTTCAAACATCCCAGATTTGGGTTTCCGAAGTAGGGTTCGATTTGAAGAACTCTGTTGACGGTTTTATGCACTCCGTTTCTTAGAAATAATATTCTAAATCATCAAGCCTTATCATTCCTCACAAAACTCTCGAAAAACGACGATCGTGACTCGATTTTTTTAGCACGTACTTCAAACAACCCAGATTTGGGTTTCCAAAGTAGGGTTTGATTTGAAGAACTCTGTTGACTGTTTTATGCACTCTGTTTCTTAGAAATAATATTCTAAATCATCAAGTCTTATCATTCCTCACAAAACTTTCGAAAAACCACGATCGTGACTCGGTTTTTTCAGCACGTACTTAAAAATTCAGATTTCGGGTTCCGAAGTAGGGTTCGATTTGAAGAACTCTGTTGTCGGTTTAGGCACTCCGTTTCTTAGAAATAATATGATAAATCATCAAGCTTTATCATTCCTCACAAATCTTTCGAAAAACGACGATCGTGACTCGGTTTTTTCAGCACGTACTTAAAAATTCAGATTTCGGGTTCCGAAGTAGGGTTCGATTTGAAGAACTCTGTTGTCGGTTTAGGCACTCCGTTTCTTAGAAATAATATGATAAATCATCAAGCCTTATCATTCCTCACAAAACTTTCGAAAAACGACAATCGTGACTCGGTTTTTTTAACACGTACTTCAAACATCCCAGATTTGGGTTTCCGAAGTAGGGTTCGATTTGAAGAACTCTGTTGTCGGTTTAGGCACTCCGTTTCTTAGAAATAATATGATAAATCATCAAGCCTTATCATTCCTCACAAAACTTTCGAAAAACGACGATCGTGACTCGGTTTTTTTAGCACGTACTTCAAACATCCCAGATTTGGGTTT
>NW_019272737.1:0-12728 GCF_002738345.1 Cucurbita maxima
AGTAGGGTTCGATTTGAAGCACACTTTTACTGTTTTATGCACTCCGTTTCTTCGAAATTCTATTCTAAATCATCAAGCCTAATCATTCCCCACAAAACTTCCAAAAAACGTCGTGCGTGACTCGGTTCTTTTAGCACGTACTTCAAACGTCCCAGATTTGGGTTTCCGAAGTAGGGTTCGATTTGAAGCACACTTTTACTGTTTTATGCACTCCGTTACTTCGAAATTCTATTCTAAATCATCAAGCCTAATCATTCCCCACAAAACTTTCAAAAAACGTCGAGCATGACTTGGTTTTTTTAGCACGTACTTCAAACGTCTCAGATTTGGGTTTCCGAAGTAGGGTTCGATTTGCAGCACACTTTTACTGTTTTATACACTCCGTTTCTTCGAAAATATATTCTAAATCATCAAGCCTAATCATTCCCCGCAAAACATCCAAAAAACATCGACCGTGACTCGGTTTTTTAGCACGTACTTCAAACGTCCCAGATTTGGGTTTCCGAAGTAGGGTTCGATTTGAAGCAACTTTAACTGTTTTATGCACTCCGTTTCTTCGAAATTCTATTCTAAATCATCAAGCCGAATCATTCCCCACAAAACTTCCAAAAAACTTCGACCGTGACTCGGTTTTTATAGCACGTACTTCAAAAGTCTCAGATTTGGGTTTCCGAAGTAGGGTTCGATTTGAAGCACACTTTTACTGTTTCATGCACTCCGTTTCTTCGAAATTCTATTCTAAATCATCAAGCCTAATCATTCCCCACAAAACTTCCAAAAAACGTCGAGCGTGACTCGGTTTTTTAGCACGTACTTCAAACGTCCCAGATTTGGGTTTCCGATGTAGGGTTCGATTTGAAGCACACTTTTACTGTTTTATGCACTCCGTTACTTCGAAATTCTATTCTAAATCATCAAGCCTAATCATTCCCCACAAAACTTCCAAAAAACGTCGAGCGTGACTCGGTTTTTTTAGCACGTACTTCAAACGTCCTAGATTTGGGTTTCCGAAGTAGGGTTCGATTTAAAGCACACTTTTACTGTTTTATGCACTCCGTTTCTTCGAAATTCTATTCTAAATCATCAAGCCTAATCATTCCCCACAAAACTTCCAAAAAACGTCGAGCGTGACTCGGTTTTTTTAGCACGTACTTCAAACGTCCCAGATTTGGGTTTCCGAAGTAGGGTTCGATTTGAAGCACACTTTTACTGTTTTATGCACTCCGTTTCTTCGAAATTCTATTCTAAATCATCAAGCCTAATCATTCCCCACAAAACTTCCAAAAAACGTCGAGCGTGACTCGGTTTTTTTAGCACGTACTTCAAACGTCCCAGATTTGGGTTTCCGAAGTAGGGTTCGATTTGAAGCACACTTTTACTGTTTTATGCACTCCGTTTCTTCGAAATTCTATTCTAAATCATCAAGCCTAATCATTCCCCACAAAACTTCCAAAAAACGTCGAGCGTGACTCGGTTTTTTTAGCACGTACTTCAAACGTCCCAGATTTGGGTTTCCGAAGTAGGGTTCGATTTGAAGCACACTTTTACTGTTTTATGCACTCCGTTTCTTCGAAATTCTATTCTAAATCATCAAGCCTAATCATTCCCCACAAAACTTCCAAAAAACGTCGAGCGTGACTCGGTTTTTTTAGCACGTACTTCAAACGTCCCAGATTTGGGTTTCCGAAGTAGGGTTCGATTTGAAGCACACTTTTACTGTTTTATGCACTCCGTTTCTTCGAAATTCTATTCTAAATCATCAAGCCTAATCATTCCCCACAAAACTTCCAAAAAACGTCGAGCGTGACTCGGTTTTTTTAGCACGTACTTCAAACGTCCCAGATTTGGGTTTCCGAAGTAGGGTTCGATTTGAAGCACACTTTTACTGTTTTATGCACTCCGTTTCTTCGAAATTCTATTCTAAATCATCAAGCCTAATCATTCCCCACAAAACTTCCAAAAAACGTCGAGCGTGACTCGGTTTTTTTAGCACGTACTTCAAACGTCCCAGATTTGGGTTTCCGAAGTAGGGTTCGATTTGAAGCACACTTTTACTGTTTTATGCACTCCGTTTCTTCGAAATTCTATTCTAAATCATCAAGCCTAATCATTCCCCACAAAACTTCCAAAAAACGTCGAGCGTGACTCGGTTTTTTTAGCACGTACTTCAAACGTCCCAGATTTGGGTTTCCGAAGTAGGGTTCGATTTGAAGCACACTTTTACTGTTTTATGCACTCCGTTTCTTCGAAATTCTATTCTAAATCATCAAGCCTAATCATTCCCCACAAAACTTCCAAAAAACGTCGAGCGTGACTCGGTTTTTTTAGCACGTACTTCAAACGTCCCAGATTTGGGTTTCCGAAGTAGGGTTCGATTTGAAGCACACTTTTACTGTTTTATGCACTCCGTTTCTTCGAAATTCTATTCTAAATCATCAAGCCTAATCATTCCCCACAAAACTTCCAAAAAACGTCGAGCGTGACTCGGTTTTTTTAGCACGTACTTCAAACGTCCCAGATTTGGGTTTCCGAAGTAGGGTTCGATTTGAAGCACACTTTTACTGTTTTATGCACTCCGTTTCTTCGAAATTCTATTCTAAATCATCAAGCCTAATCATTCCCCACAAAACTTCCAAAAAACGTCGAGCGTGACTCGGTTTTTTTAGCACGTACTTCAAACGTCCCAGATTTGGGTTTCCGAAGTAGGGTTCGATTTGAAGCACACTTTTACTGTTTTATGCACTCCGTTTCTTCGAAATTCTATTCTAAATCATCAAGCCTAATCATTCCCCACAAAACTTCCAAAAAACGTCGAGCGTGACTCGGTTTTTTTAGCACGTACTTCAAACGTCCCAGATTTGGGTTTCCGAAGTAGGGTTCGATTTGAAGCACACTTTTACTGTTTTATGCACTCCGTTTCTTCGAAATTCTATTCTAAATCATCAAGCCTAATCATTCCCCACAAAACTTCCAAAAAACGTCGAGCGTGACTCGGTTTTTTTAGCACGTACTTCAAACGTCCCAGATTTGGGTTTCCGAAGTAGGGTTCGATTTGAAGCACACTTTTACTGTTTTATGCACTCCGTTTCTTCGAAATTCTATTCTAAATCATCAAGCCTAATCATTCCCCACAAAACTTCCAAAAAACGTCGAGCGTGACTCGGTTTTTTTAGCACGTACTTCAAACGTCCCAGATTTGGGTTTCCGAAGTAGGGTTCGATTTGAAGCACACTTTTACTGTTTTATGCACTCCGTTTCTTCGAAATTCTATTCTAAATCATCAAGCCTAATCATTCCCCACAAAACTTCCAAAAAACGTCGAGCGTGACTCGGTTTTTTTAGCACGTACTTCAAACGTCCCAGATTTGGGTTTCCGAAGTAGGGTTCGATTTGAAGCACACTTTTACTGTTTTATGCACTCCGTTTCTTCGAAATTCTATTCTAAATCATCAAGCCTAATCATTCCCCACAAAACTTCCAAAAAACGTCGAGCGTGACTCGGTTTTTTTAGCACGTACTTCAAACGTCCCAGATTTGGGTTTCCGAAGTAGGGTTCGATTTGAAGCACACTTTTACTGTTTTATGCACTCCGTTTCTTCGAAATTCTATTCTAAATCATCAAGCCTAATCATTCCCCACAAAACTTCCAAAAAACGTCGAGCGTGACTCGGTTTTTTTAGCACGTACTTCAAACGTCCCAGATTTGGGTTTCCGAAGTAGGGTTCGATTTGAAGCACACTTTTACTGTTTTATGCACTCCGTTTCTTCGAAATTCTATTCTAAATCATCAAGCCTAATCATTCCCCACAAAACTTCCAAAAAACGTCGAGCGTGACTCGGTTTTTTTAGCACGTACTTCAAACGTCCCAGATTTGGGTTTCCGAAGTAGGGTTCGATTTGAAGCACACTTTTACTGTTTTATGCACTCCGTTTCTTCGAAATTCTATTCTAAATCATCAAGCCTAATCATTCCCCACAAAACTTCCAAAAAACGTCGAGCGTGACTCGGTTTTTTTAGCACGTACTTCAAACGTCCCAGATTTGGGTTTCCGAAGTAGGGTTCGATTTGAAGCACACTTTTACTGTTTTATGCACTCCGTTTCTTCGAAATTCTATTCTAAATCATCAAGCCTAATCATTCCCCACAAAACTTCCAAAAAACGTCGAGCGTGACTCGGTTTTTTTAGCACGTACTTCAAACGTCCCAGATTTGGGTTTCCGAAGTAGGGTTCGATTTGAAGCACACTTTTACTGTTTTATGCACTCCGTTTCTTCGAAATTCTATTCTAAATCATCAAGCCTAATCATTCCCCACAAAACTTCCAAAAAACGTCGAGCGTGACTCGGTTTTTTTAGCACGTACTTCAAACGTCCCAGATTTGGGTTTCCGAAGTAGGGTTCGATTTGAAGCACACTTTTACTGTTTTATGCACTCCGTTTCTTCGAAATTCTATTCTAAATCATCAAGCCTAATCATTCCCCACAAAACTTCCAAAAAACGTCGAGCGTGACTCGGTTTTTTTAGCACGTACTTCAAACGTCCCAGATTTGGGTTTCCGAAGTAGGGTTCGATTTGAAGCACACTTTTACTGTTTTATGCACTCCGTTTCTTCGAAATTCTATTCTAAATCATCAAGCCTAATCATTCCCCACAAAACTTCCAAAAAACGTCGAGCGTGACTCGGTTTTTTTAGCACGTACTTCAAACGTCCCAGATTTGGGTTTCCGAAGTAGGGTTCGATTTGAAGCACACTTTTACTGTTTTATGCACTCCGTTTCTTCGAAATTCTATTCTAAATCATCAAGCCTAATCATTCCCCACAAAACTTCCAAAAAACGTCGAGCGTGACTCGGTTTTTTTAGCACGTACTTCAAACGTCCCAGATTTGGGTTTCCGAAGTAGGGTTCGATTTGAAGCACACTTTTACTGTTTTATGCACTCCGTTTCTTCGAAATTCTATTCTAAATCATCAAGCCTAATCATTCCCCACAAAACTTCCAAAAAACGTCGAGCGTGACTCGGTTTTTTTAGCACGTACTTCAAACGTCCCAGATTTGGGTTTCCGAAGTAGGGTTCGATTTGAAGCACACTTTTACTGTTTTATGCACTCCGTTTCTTCGAAATTCTATTCTAAATCATCAAGCCTAATCATTCCCCACAAAACTTCCAAAAAACGTCGAGCGTGACTCGGTTTTTTTAGCACGTACTTCAAACGTCCCAGATTTGGGTTTCCGAAGTAGGGTTCGATTTGAAGCACACTTTTACTGTTTTATGCACTCCGTTTCTTCGAAATTCTATTCTAAATCATCAAGCCTAATCATTCCCCACAAAACTTCCAAAAAACGTCGAGCGTGACTCGGTTTTTTTAGCACGTACTTCAAACGTCCCAGATTTGGGTTTCCGAAGTAGGGTTCGATTTGAAGCACACTTTTACTGTTTTATGCACTCCGTTTCTTCGAAATTCTATTCTAAATCATCAAGCCTAATCATTCCCCACAAAACTTCCAAAAAACGTCGAGCGTGACTCGGTTTTTTTAGCACGTACTTCAAACGTCCCAGATTTGGGTTTCCGAAGTAGGGTTCGATTTGAAGCACACTTTTACTGTTTTATGCACTCCGTTTCTTCGAAATTCTATTCTAAATCATCAAGCCTAATCATTCCCCACAAAACTTCCAAAAAACGTCGAGCGTGACTCGGTTTTTTTAGCACGTACTTCAAACGTCCCAGATTTGGGTTTCCGAAGTAGGGTTCGATTTGAAGCACACTTTTACTGTTTTATGCACTCCGTTTCTTCGAAATTCTATTCTAAATCATCAAGCCTAATCATTCCCCACAAAACTTCCAAAAAACGTCGAGCGTGACTCGGTTTTTTTAGCACGTACTTCAAACGTCCCAGATTTGGGTTTCCGAAGTAGGGTTCGATTTGAAGCACACTTTTACTGTTTTATGCACTCCGTTTCTTCGAAATTCTATTCTAAATCATCAAGCCTAATCATTCCCCACAAAACTTCCAAAAAACGTCGAGCGTGACTCGGTTTTTTTAGCACGTACTTCAAACGTCCCAGATTTGGGTTTCCGAAGTAGGGTTCGATTTGAAGCACACTTTTACTGTTTTATGCACTCCGTTTCTTCGAAATTCTATTCTAAATCATCAAGCCTAATCATTCCCCACAAAACTTCCAAAAAACGTCGAGCGTGACTCGGTTTTTTTAGCACGTACTTCAAACGTCCCAGATTTGGGTTTCCGAAGTAGGGTTCGATTTGAAGCACACTTTTACTGTTTTATGCACTCCGTTTCTTCGAAATTCTATTCTAAATCATCAAGCCTAATCATTCCCCACAAAACTTCCAAAAAACGTCGAGCGTGACTCGGTTTTTTTAGCACGTACTTCAAACGTCCCAGATTTGGGTTTCCGAAGTAGGGTTCGATTTGAAGCACACTTTTACTGTTTTATGCACTCCGTTTCTTCGAAATTCTATTCTAAATCATCAAGCCTAATCATTCCCCACAAAACTTCCAAAAAACGTCGAGCGTGACTCGGTTTTTTTAGCACGTACTTCAAACGTCCCAGATTTGGGTTTCCGAAGTAGGGTTCGATTTGAAGCACACTTTTACTGTTTTATGCACTCCGTTTCTTCGAAATTCTATTCTAAATCATCAAGCCTAATCATTCCCCACAAAACTTCCAAAAAACGTCGAGCGTGACTCGGTTTTTTTAGCACGTACTTCAAACGTCCCAGATTTGGGTTTCCGAAGTAGGGTTCGATTTGAAGCACACTTTTACTGTTTTATGCACTCCGTTTCTTCGAAATTCTATTCTAAATCATCAAGCCTAATCATTCCCCACAAAACTTCCAAAAAACGTCGAGCGTGACTCGGTTTTTTTAGCACGTACTTCAAACGTCCCAGATTTGGGTTTCCGAAGTAGGGTTCGATTTGAAGCACACTTTTACTGTTTTATGCACTCCGTTTCTTCGAAATTCTATTCTAAATCATCAAGCCTAATCATTCCCCACAAAACTTCCAAAAAACGTCGAGCGTGACTCGGTTTTTTTAGCACGTACTTCAAACGTCCCAGATTTGGGTTTCCGAAGTAGGGTTCGATTTGAAGCACACTTTTACTGTTTTATGCACTCCGTTTCTTCGAAATTCTATTCTAAATCATCAAGCCTAATCATTCCCCACAAAACTTCCAAAAAACGTCGAGCGTGACTCGGTTTTTTTAGCACGTACTTCAAACGTCCCAGATTTGGGTTTCCGAAGTAGGGTTCGATTTGAAGCACACTTTTACTGTTTTATGCACTCCGTTTCTTCGAAATTCTATTCTAAATCATCAAGCCTAATCATTCCCCACAAAACTTCCAAAAAACGTCGAGCGTGACTCGGTTTTTTTAGCACGTACTTCAAACGTCCCAGATTTGGGTTTCCGAAGTAGGGTTCGATTTGAAGCACACTTTTACTGTTTTATGCACTCCGTTTCTTCGAAATTCTATTCTAAATCATCAAGCCTAATCATTCCCCACAAAACTTCCAAAAAACGTCGAGCGTGACTCGGTTTTTTTAGCACGTACTTCAAACGTCCCAGATTTGGGTTTCCGAAGTAGGGTTCGATTTGAAGCACACTTTTACTGTTTTATGCACTCCGTTTCTTCGAAATTCTATTCTAAATCATCAAGCCTAATCATTCCCCACAAAACTTCCAAAAAACGTCGAGCGTGACTCGGTTTTTTTAGCACGTACTTCAAACGTCCCAGATTTGGGTTTCCGAAGTAGGGTTCGATTTGAAGCACACTTTTACTGTTTTATGCACTCCGTTTCTTCGAAATTCTATTCTAAATCATCAAGCCTAATCATTCCCCACAAAACTTCCAAAAAACGTCGAGCGTGACTCGGTTTTTTTAGCACGTACTTCAAACGTCCCAGATTTGGGTTTCCGAAGTAGGGTTCGATTTGAAGCACACTTTTACTGTTTTATGCACTCCGTTTCTTCGAAATTCTATTCTAAATCATCAAGCCTAATCATTCCCCACAAAACTTCCAAAAAACGTCGAGCGTGACTCGGTTTTTTTAGCACGTACTTCAAACGTCCCAGATTTGGGTTTCCGAAGTAGGGTTCGATTTGAAGCACACTTTTACTGTTTTATGCACTCCGTTTCTTCGAAATTCTATTCTAAATCATCAAGCCTAATCATTCCCCACAAAACTTCCAAAAAACGTCGAGCGTGACTCGGTTTTTTTAGCACGTACTTCAAACGTCCCAGATTTGGGTTTCCGAAGTAGGGTTCGATTTGAAGCACACTTTTACTGTTTTATGCACTCCGTTTCTTCGAAATTCTATTCTAAATCATCAAGCCTAATCATTCCCCACAAAACTTCCAAAAAACGTCGAGCGTGACTCGGTTTTTTTAGCACGTACTTCAAACGTCCCAGATTTGGGTTTCCGAAGTAGGGTTCGATTTGAAGCACACCTTTATTGTTTTCTGCACTCTGTTTCTTCGAAATTCTATTCTAAATCATCAAGCCTAATCATTCCTCACAAAACATCCAAAAAACTTCGACCGTGACTCGGTTTTTTTAGCACGTACTTCAAACGTCCCAGATTTGGGTTTCCGAAGTAGGGTTCGATTTGAAGCACCCTTTTACTGTTTCATGCACTCCGTTTCTTCGAAATTCTATTCTAAATCATCAAGCCGAATCATTCCCCACAAAACTTCCAAAAAACGTCGAGCGTGACTCGGTTTTTTTAGCACGTACTCCAAACGTCCCAGATTTGGGTTTTCGAATTCGGGTTCGATTTGAAGCACACTTTTACTGTTTCATGCACTCCGTTTCTTCGAAATTCTATTCTAAATCATCAAGCCTAATCATTCCCCACAAAACTTCCGAAAAACGTCGAGCGTGACTCGGTTTTTTTAGCACGTACTTCAAGAGTCCCAGATTTGGGTTTCCGAAGTAGGGTTCGATTTGAAGCACACTTTTACTGTTTCATGCACTCCGTTTCTTCGAAATTCTATTCTAAATCATCAAGCCGAATCATTACCCACAAAACTTCCAAAAAACGTCGACCGTGACTCGGTTTTTTTAGCACGTACTTCAAACGTCCCAGATTTGGGTTTCCGAAGTAGGGTTCGATTTGAAGCAATCTTTTACTGTTTTATGCACTCCGTTTCTTCAAAATTCTATTCTAAATCATCAAGCCTAATCATTCCTCACAAAACTTCCAAAAAACTTCGACCGTGACTCGGTTTGTTTTGCACGTACTTCAAACGTCCCAGATTTGGGTTTCCGAAGTAGGGTTCGATTTGCAGCACACTTTTATTGTTTTATGCACTCCGTTTCTTCGAAATTCTATTCTAAATCATCAAGCCGAATCATTACCCACAAAACTTCCAAAAAACGTCGAGCGTGACTCGGTTTTTTAGCACGTACTTCAAACGTCCCAAATTTGGGTTTCCGAAGTAGGGTTCGATTTGCAGCACACTTTTATTGTTTTATGCACTCCGTTTCTTCGAAATTCTATTCTAAATCATCAAGCCGAATCATTACCCACAAAACTTCCAAAAAACGTCGAGCGTGACTCGGTTTTTTAGCACGTACTTCAAACGTCCCAAATTTGGGTTTCCGAAGTAGGGTTCGATTTGCAGCACACTTTTATTGTTTTATGCACTCCGTTTCTTCGAAATTCTATTCTAAATCATCAAGCCGAATCATTACCCACAAAACTTCCAAAAAACGTCGAGCGTGACTCGGTTTTTTAGCACGTACTTCAAACGTCCCAAATTTGGGTTTCCGAAGTAGGGTTCGATTTGCAGCACACTTTTATTGTTTTATGCACTCCGTTTCTTCGAAATTCTATTCTAAATCATCAAGCCGAATCATTACCCACAAAACTTCCAAAAAACGTCGAGCGTGACTCGGTTTTTTAGCACGTACTTCAAACGTCCCAAATTTGGGTTTCCGAAGTAGGGTTCGATTTGCAGCACACTTTTATTGTTTTATGCACTCCGTTTCTTCGAAATTCTATTCTAAATCATCAAGCCGAATCATTACCCACAAAACTTCCAAAAAACGTCGAGCGTGACTCGGTTTTTTAGCACGTACTTCAAACGTCCCAAATTTGGGTTTCCGAAGTAGGGTTCGATTTGCAGCACACTTTTATTGTTTTATGCACTCCGTTTCTTCGAAATTCTATTCTAAATCATCAAGCCGAATCATTACCCACAAAACTTCCAAAAAACGTCGAGCGTGACTCGGTTTTTTAGCACGTACTTCAAACGTCCCAAATTTGGGTTTCCGAAGTAGGGTTCGATTTGCAGCACACTTTTATTGTTTTATGCACTCCGTTTCTTCGAAATTCTATTCTAAATCATCAAGCCGAATCATTACCCACAAAACTTCCAAAAAACGTCGAGCGTGACTCGGTTTTTTAGCACGTACTTCAAACGTCCCAAATTTGGGTTTCCGAAGTAGGGTTCGATTTGCAGCACACTTTTATTGTTTTATGCACTCCGTTTCTTCGAAATTCTATTCTAAATCATCAAGCCGAATCATTACCCACAAAACTTCCAAAAAACGTCGAGCGTGACTCGGTTTTTTAGCACGTACTTCAAACGTCCCAAATTTGGGTTTCCGAAGTAGGGTTCGATTTGCAGCACACTTTTATTGTTTTATGCACTCCGTTTCTTCGAAATTCTATTCTAAATCATCAAGCCGAATCATTACCCACAAAACTTCCAAAAAACGTCGAGCGTGACTCGGTTTTTTAGCACGTACTTCAAACGTCCCAAATTTGGGTTTCCGAAGTAGGGTTCGATTTGCAGCACACTTTTATTGTTTTATGCACTCCGTTTCTTCGAAATTCTATTCTAAATCATCAAGCCGAATCATTACCCACAAAACTTCCAAAAAACGTCGAGCGTGACTCGGTTTTTTAGCACGTACTTCAAACGTCCCAAATTTGGGTTTCCGAAGTAGGGTTCGATTTGCAGCACACTTTTATTGTTTTATGCACTCCGTTTCTTCGAAATTCTATTCTAAATCATCAAGCCGAATCATTACCCACAAAACTTCCAAAAAACGTCGAGCGTGACTCGGTTTTTTAGCACGTACTTCAAACGTCCCAAATTTGGGTTTCCGAAGTAGGGTTCGATTTGCAGCACACTTTTATTGTTTTATGCACTCCGTTTCTTCGAAATTCTATTCTAAATCATCAAGCCGAATCATTACCCACAAAACTTCCAAAAAACGTCGAGCGTGACTCGGTTTTTTAGCACGTACTTCAAACGTCCCAAATTTGGGTTTCCGAAGTAGGGTTCGATTTGCAGCACACTTTTATTGTTTTATGCACTCCGTTTCTTCGAAATTCTATTCTAAATCATCAAGCCTAATCATTCCCCACAAAACTTCCAAAAAACGTCGAGCGTGACTCGGTTTTTTTAGCACGTACTTCAAACGTCCCAGATTTGGGTTTCCGAAGTAGGGTTCGATTTGAAGCACACCTTTATTGTTTTATGCACTCTGTTTCTTCGAAATTCTATTCTAAATCATCAAGCCTAATCATTCCTCACAAAACATCCAAAAAACTTCGACCGTGACTCGGTTTTTTTAGCACGTACTTCAAACGTCCCAAATTTGGGTTTCCGAAGTAGGGTTCGATTTGCAGCACACTTTTACTGTTTTATGCACTCCGTTTCTTCGAAATTCTATTCTAAATCATCAAGCCAAATCATTACCCACAAAACTTCCAAAAAACGTCGACCGTGACTCGGTTTTTTTAGCACGTACTTCAAACGTCCCAGATTTGGGTTTCCGAAGTAGGGTTCGATTTGAAGCAATCTTTTACTGTTTTATGCACTCCGTTTCTTCGAAATTCTATTCTAAATCATCAAGCCTAATCATTCCTCACAAAACTTCCAAAAAACGTCGAGCGTGACTCGGTTTTTTTAGCACGTACTTCAAACGTCCCAGATTTGGGTTTCCGAAGTAGGGTTCGATTTGAAGCACACTTTTACTGTTTTATGCACTCCGTTTCTTCGAAATTCTATTCTAAATCATCAAGCCTAATCATTCCTCACAAAACATCCAAAAAACTACGACCGTGACTCGGTTTTTTTAGCACGTACTTCAAACGTCCCAGATTTGGGTTTCCGAAGTAGGGTTCGATTTGAAGCACACTTTTACTGTTTCATGCACTCCGTTTCTTCGAAATTCTATTCTAAATCATCGAGCCTAATCATTCCCCCCAAAACTTCCAAAAAACGTCGACCGTGACTCGGTTTTTTTAGCACGTACTTCAAACGTCCCAGATTTGGGTTTCCGAAGTAGGGTTCGATTTGCAGCACACTTTTACTGTTTTATGCACTCCGTTTCTTCGAAATTCTATTCTAAATCATCAAGCCGAATAATTCCCCACAAAACTTCAAAAAACGTCGACCGTGACTCGGTTTTTTTAGCACGTACTTCAAACGTCCCAGATTTGGGTTTTCGAAGTAGGGTTCGATTTGAAGCAATCTTTTACTGTTTTATGCACTAACGTCCCAGATTTGGGTTTTCGAAGTAGGGTTCGATTTGAAGCAATCTTTTACTGTTTTATGCACTGTGTTTCTTCGAAATTCTATTCTAAATAATCAAGCCTAATCATTCCTCACAAAACTTCCAAAAAACTTCGACCGTGACTCGGTTTGTTTGGCACGTACTTCAAACGTCCCAGATTTGGGTTTCCGAAG
>NW_019272738.1:0-12725 GCF_002738345.1 Cucurbita maxima
TGCACTCCGTTTCTTAGAAATAATATTCTACATCATCAAGCCATATCATTCCTCACAAAACTTTTGACAAACGTCGACCGTGACTCGGTTTTTTTATCACGTACTAAAAACTTCCCTGTTTGGGTTTCCGAAGAAGGGTTCGATTTGAAGAACTCTTTTACTGATTTATGCACTCCATTTCTTAGAAATAATATTCTACATCATCTAGCCTTATCATTCCTCACAAAACTTTTGTCAAACGTCGACCGTGACTCGNTTCTACATCATCTAGCCATATCATTCCTCACAAAACACTTGTAAAACGTCGACCGTGACTCGGTTTTTTATCACGTACTAAAAACTTCCCTGTTTGGGTTTTCGAAGAAGGGTTCGATTTGAAGAACTCTTTTACTGTTTTATGCACTCCGTTTCTTAGAAATAATATTCTACATTATCAAGCCATATCATTCCTCACAAAACTTTTTACAAACGTCGACCGTGACTCGGTTTTTTTATCACGTACTAAAAACTTCCCTGTTTGGGTTTCCGAAGTAGGGTTCGATTTGAAGAACTCTTTTACTGTTTTATGCACTCCGTTTCTTAAAAATAATATTCTACATCATCTAGCCATATCATTCCTCACAAAACACTTGTAAAACGACGACCGTGACTCGGTTTTTTTAGCACGTACTACAAACTTCCCTGTTTCGGTCTCCGAAGAAGGGATCGATTTGAAGAACTCTTTTACTGTTTTATGCACTCCATTTATTAGAAATAATATTCTACATCATCAAGCCATATCATTCCCCACAAAACTTTTTACAAACGTCGACCGTGACTCGGTTTTTTATCACGTACTAAAAACTTCCCTGTTTGGGTTTCCGAAGAAGGGTTCGATTTGAAGAACTCTTTTACTGTTTTATGCACTCCGTTTCTTAGAAATAATATTCTACATCATCAAGCCATATCATTCCTCACAAAACTTTTGACAAACGTCGACCGTGACTCGGTTTTTTTATCACGTACTAAAAACTTCCCTGTTTGGGTTTCCGAAGAAGGGTTCGATTTGAAGAACTCTTTTACTGTTTTATGCACTCCGTTTCTTAGAAATAATATTCTACATCATCAAGCCATATCATTCCTCACAAAACTTTTGACAAACGTCGACCGTGACTCGGTTTTTTTATCACGTACTAAAAACTTCCCTGTTTGGGTTTCCGAAGAAGGGTTCGATTTGAAGAACTCTTTTACTGTTTTATGCACTCCGTTTCTTAGAAATAATATTCTACATCATCAAGCCATATCATTCCTCACAAAACTTTTGACAAACGTCGACCGTGACTCGGTTTTTTTATCACGTACTAAAAACTTCCCTGTTTGGGTTTCCGAAGAAGGGTTCGATTTGAAGAACTCTTTTACTGTTTTATGCACTCCGTTTCTTAGAAATAATATTCTACATCATCAAGCCATATCATTCCTCACAAAACTTTTGACAAACGTCGACCGTGACTCGGTTTTTTTATCACGTACTAAAAACTTCCCTGTTTGGGTTTCCGAAGAAGGGTTCGATTTGAAGAACTCTTTTACTGTTTTATGCACTCCGTTTCTTAGAAATAATATTCTACATCATCAAGCCATATCATTCCTCACAAAACTTTTGACAAACGTCGACCGTGACTCGGTTTTTTTATCACGTACTAAAAACTTCCCTGTTTGGGTTTCCGAAGAAGGGTTCGATTTGAAGAACTCTTTTACTGTTTTATGCACTCCGTTTCTTAGAAATAATATTCTACATCATCAAGCCATATCATTCCTCACAAAACTTTTGACAAACGTCGACCGTGACTCGGTTTTTTTATCACGTACTAAAAACTTCCCTGTTTGGGTTTCCGAAGAAGGGTTCGATTTGAAGAACTCTTTTACTGTTTTATGCACTCCGTTTCTTAGAAATAATATTCTACATCATCAAGCCATATCATTCCTCACAAAACTTTTGACAAACGTCGACCGTGACTCGGTTTTTTTATCACGTACTAAAAACTTCCCTGTTTGGGTTTCCGAAGAAGGGTTCGATTTGAAGAACTCTTTTACTGTTTTATGCACTCCGTTTCTTAGAAATAATATTCTACATCATCAAGCCATATCATTCCTCACAAAACTTTTGACAAACGTCGACCGTGACTCGGTTTTTTTATCACGTACTAAAAACTTCCCTGTTTGGGTTTCCGAAGAAGGGTTCGATTTGAAGAACTCTTTTACTGTTTTATGCACTCCGTTTCTTAGAAATAATATTCTACATCATCAAGCCATATCATTCCTCACAAAACTTTTGACAAACGTCGACCGTGACTCGGTTTTTTTATCACGTACTAAAAACTTCCCTGTTTGGGTTTCCGAAGAAGGGTTCGATTTGAAGAACTCTTTTACTGTTTTATGCACTCCGTTTCTTAGAAATAATATTCTACATCATCAAGCCATATCATTCCTCACAAAACTTTTGACAAACGTCGACCGTGACTCGGTTTTTTTATCACGTACTAAAAACTTCCCTGTTTGGGTTTCCGAAGAAGGGTTCGATTTGAAGAACTCTTTTACTGTTTTATGCACTCCGTTTCTTAGAAATAATATTCTACATCATCAAGCCATATCATTCCTCACAAAACTTTTGACAAACGTCGACCGTGACTCGGTTTTTTTATCACGTACTAAAAACTTCCCTGTTTGGGTTTCCGAAGAAGGGTTCGATTTGAAGAACTCTTTTACTGTTTTATGCACTCCGTTTCTTAGAAATAATATTCTACATCATCAAGCCATATCATTCCTCACAAAACTTTTGACAAACGTCGACCGTGACTCGGTTTTTTTATCACGTACTAAAAACTTCCCTGTTTGGGTTTCCGAAGAAGGGTTCGATTTGAAGAACTCTTTTACTGTTTTATGCACTCCGTTTCTTAGAAATAATATTCTACATCATCAAGCCATATCATTCCTCACAAAACTTTTGACAAACGTCGACCGTGACTCGGTTTTTTTATCACGTACTAAAAACTTCCCTGTTTGGGTTTCCGAAGAAGGGTTCGATTTGAAGAACTCTTTTACTGTTTTATGCACTCCGTTTCTTAGAAATAATATTCTACATCATCAAGCCATATCATTCCTCACAAAACTTTTGACAAACGTCGACCGTGACTCGGTTTTTTTATCACGTACTAAAAACTTCCCTGTTTGGGTTTCCGAAGAAGGGTTCGATTTGAAGAACTCTTTTACTGTTTTATGCACTCCGTTTCTTAGAAATAATATTCTACATCATCAAGCCATATCATTCCTCACAAAACTTTTGACAAACGTCGACCGTGACTCGGTTTTTTTATCACGTACTAAAAACTTCCCTGTTTGGGTTTCCGAAGAAGGGTTCGATTTGAAGAACTCTTTTACTGTTTTATGCACTCCGTTTCTTAGAAATAATATTCTACATCATCAAGCCATATCATTCCTCACAAAACTTTTGACAAACGTCGACCGTGACTCGGTTTTTTTATCACGTACTAAAAACTTCCCTGTTTGGGTTTCCGAAGAAGGGTTCGATTTGAAGAACTCTTTTACTGTTTTATGCACTCCGTTTCTTAGAAATAATATTCTACATCATCAAGCCATATCATTCCTCACAAAACTTTTGACAAACGTCGACCGTGACTCGGTTTTTTTATCACGTACTAAAAACTTCCCTGTTTGGGTTTCCGAAGAAGGGTTCGATTTGAAGAACTCTTTTACTGTTTTATGCACTCCGTTTCTTAGAAATAATATTCTACATCATCAAGCCATATCATTCCTCACAAAACTTTTGACAAACGTCGACCGTGACTCGGTTTTTTTATCACGTACTAAAAACTTCCCTGTTTGGGTTTCCGAAGAAGGGTTCGATTTGAAGAACTCTTTTACTGTTTTATGCACTCCGTTTCTTAGAAATAATATTCTACATCATCAAGCCATATCATTCCTCACAAAACTTTTGACAAACGTCGACCGTGACTCGGTTTTTTTATCACGTACTAAAAACTTCCCTGTTTGGGTTTCCGAAGAAGGGTTCGATTTGAAGAACTCTTTTACTGTTTTATGCACTCCGTTTCTTAGAAATAATATTCTACATCATCAAGCCATATCATTCCTCACAAAACTTTTGACAAACGTCGACCGTGACTCGGTTTTTTTATCACGTACTAAAAACTTCCCTGTTTGGGTTTCCGAAGAAGGGTTCGATTTGAAGAACTCTTTTACTGTTTTATGCACTCCGTTTCTTAGAAATAATATTCTACATCATCAAGCCATATCATTCCTCACAAAACTTTTGACAAACGTCGACCGTGACTCGGTTTTTTTATCACGTACTAAAAACTTCCCTGTTTGGGTTTCCGAAGAAGGGTTCGATTTGAAGAACTCTTTTACTGTTTTATGCACTCCGTTTCTTAGAAATAATATTCTACATCATCAAGCCATATCATTCCTCACAAAACTTTTGACAAACGTCGACCGTGACTCGGTTTTTTTATCACGTACTAAAAACTTCCCTGTTTGGGTTTCCGAAGAAGGGTTCGATTTGAAGAACTCTTTTACTGTTTTATGCACTCCGTTTCTTAGAAATAATATTCTACATCATCAAGCCATATCATTCCTCACAAAACTTTTGACAAACGTCGACCGTGACTCGGTTTTTTTATCACGTACTAAAAACTTCCCTGTTTGGGTTTCCGAAGAAGGGTTCGATTTGAAGAACTCTTTTACTGTTTTATGCACTCCGTTTCTTAGAAATAATATTCTACATCATCAAGCCATATCATTCCTCACAAAACTTTTGACAAACGTCGACCGTGACTCGGTTTTTTTATCACGTACTAAAAACTTCCCTGTTTGGGTTTCCGAAGAAGGGTTCGATTTGAAGAACTCTTTTACTGTTTTATGCACTCCGTTTCTTAGAAATAATATTCTACATCATCAAGCCATATCATTCCTCACAAAACTTTTGACAAACGTCGACCGTGACTCGGTTTTTTTATCACGTACTAAAAACTTCCCTGTTTGGGTTTCCGAAGAAGGGTTCGATTTGAAGAACTCTTTTACTGTTTTATGCACTCCGTTTCTTAGAAATAATATTCTACATCATCAAGCCATATCATTCCTCACAAAACTTTTGACAAACGTCGACCGTGACTCGGTTTTTTTATCACGTACTAAAAACTTCCCTGTTTGGGTTTCCGAAGAAGGGTTCGATTTGAAGAACTCTTTTACTGTTTTATGCACTCCGTTTCTTAGAAATAATATTCTACATCATCAAGCCATATCATTCCTCACAAAACTTTTGACAAACGTCGACCGTGACTCGGTTTTTTTATCACGTACTAAAAACTTCCCTGTTTGGGTTTCCGAAGAAGGGTTCGATTTGAAGAACTCTTTTACTGTTTTATGCACTCCGTTTCTTAGAAATAATATTCTACATCATCAAGCCATATCATTCCTCACAAAACTTTTGACAAACGTCGACCGTGACTCGGTTTTTTTATCACGTACTAAAAACTTCCCTGTTTGGGTTTCCGAAGAAGGGTTCGATTTGAAGAACTCTTTTACTGTTTTATGCACTCCGTTTCTTAGAAATAATATTCTACATCATCAAGCCATATCATTCCTCACAAAACTTTTGACAAACGTCGACCGTGACTCGGTTTTTTTATCACGTACTAAAAACTTCCCTGTTTGGGTTTCCGAAGAAGGGTTCGATTTGAAGAACTCTTTTACTGTTTTATGCACTCCGTTTCTTAGAAATAATATTCTACATCATCAAGCCATATCATTCCTCACAAAACTTTTGACAAACGTCGACCGTGACTCGGTTTTTTTATCACGTACTAAAAACTTCCCTGTTTGGGTTTCCGAAGAAGGGTTCGATTTGAAGAACTCTTTTACTGTTTTATGCACTCCGTTTCTTAGAAATAATATTCTACATCATCAAGCCATATCATTCCTCACAAAACTTTTGACAAACGTCGACCGTGACTCGGTTTTTTTATCACGTACTAAAAACTTCCCTGTTTGGGTTTCCGAAGAAGGGTTCGATTTGAAGAACTCTTTTACTGTTTTATGCACTCCGTTTCTTAGAAATAATATTCTACATCATCAAGCCATATCATTCCTCACAAAACTTTTGACAAACGTCGACCGTGACTCGGTTTTTTTATCACGTACTAAAAACTTCCCTGTTTGGGTTTCCGAAGAAGGGTTCGATTTGAAGAACTCTTTTACTGTTTTATGCACTCCGTTTCTTAGAAATAATATTCTACATCATCAAGCCATATCATTCCTCACAAAACTTTTGACAAACGTCGACCGTGACTCGGTTTTTTTATCACGTACTAAAAACTTCCCTGTTTGGGTTTCCGAAGAAGGGTTCGATTTGAAGAACTCTTTTACTGTTTTATGCACTCCGTTTCTTAGAAATAATATTCTACATCATCAAGCCATATCATTCCTCACAAAACTTTTGACAAACGTCGACCGTGACTCGGTTTTTTTATCACGTACTAAAAACTTCCCTGTTTGGGTTTCCGAAGAAGGGTTCGATTTGAAGAACTCTTTTACTGTTTTATGCACTCCGTTTCTTAGAAATAATATTCTACATCATCAAGCCATATCATTCCTCACAAAACTTTTGACAAACGTCGACCGTGACTCGGTTTTTTTATCACGTACTAAAAACTTCCCTGTTTGGGTTTCCGAAGAAGGGTTCGATTTGAAGAACTCTTTTACTGTTTTATGCACTCCGTTTCTTAGAAATAATATTCTACATCATCAAGCCATATCATTCCTCACAAAACTTTTGACAAACGTCGACCGTGACTCGGTTTTTTTATCACGTACTAAAAACTTCCCTGTTTGGGTTTCCGAAGAAGGGTTCGATTTGAAGAACTCTTTTACTGTTTTATGCACTCCGTTTCTTAGAAATAATATTCTACATCATCAAGCCATATCATTCCTCACAAAACTTTTGACAAACGTCGACCGTGACTCGGTTTTTTTATCACGTACTAAAAACTTCCCTGTTTGGGTTTCCGAAGAAGGGTTCGATTTGAAGAACTCTTTTACTGTTTTATGCACTCCGTTTCTTAGAAATAATATTCTACATCATCAAGCCATATCATTCCTCACAAAACTTTTGACAAACGTCGACCGTGACTCGGTTTTTTTATCACGTACTAAAAACTTCCCTGTTTGGGTTTCCGAAGAAGGGTTCGATTTGAAGAACTCTTTTACTGTTTTATGCACTCCGTTTCTTAGAAATAATATTCTACATCATCAAGCCATATCATTCCTCACAAAACTTTTGACAAACGTCGACCGTGACTCGGTTTTTTTATCACGTACTAAAAACTTCCCTGTTTGGGTTTCCGAAGAAGGGTTCGATTTGAAGAACTCTTTTACTGTTTTATGCACTCCGTTTCTTAGAAATAATATTCTACATCATCAAGCCATATCATTCCTCACAAAACTTTTGACAAACGTCGACCGTGACTCGGTTTTTTTATCACGTACTAAAAACTTCCCTGTTTGGGTTTCCGAAGAAGGGTTCGATTTGAAGAACTCTTTTACTGTTTTATGCACTCCGTTTCTTAGAAATAATATTCTACATCATCAAGCCATATCATTCCTCACAAAACTTTTGACAAACGTCGACCGTGACTCGGTTTTTTTATCACGTACTAAAAACTTCCCTGTTTGGGTTTCCGAAGAAGGGTTCGATTTGAAGAACTCTTTTACTGTTTTATGCACTCCGTTTCTTAGAAATAATATTCTACATCATCAAGCCATATCATTCCTCACAAAACTTTTGACAAACGTCGACCGTGACTCGGTTTTTTTATCACGTACTAAAAACTTCCCTGTTTGGGTTTCCGAAGAAGGGTTCGATTTGAAGAACTCTTTTACTGTTTTATGCACTCCGTTTCTTAGAAATAATATTCTACATCATCAAGCCATATCATTCCTCACAAAACTTTTGACAAACGTCGACCGTGACTCGGTTTTTTTATCACGTACTAAAAACTTCCCTGTTTGGGTTTCCGAAGAAGGGTTCGATTTGAAGAACTCTTTTACTGTTTTATGCACTCCGTTTCTTAGAAATAATATTCTACATCATCAAGCCATATCATTCCTCACAAAACTTTTGACAAACGTCGACCGTGACTCGGTTTTTTTATCACGTACTAAAAACTTCCCTGTTTGGGTTTCCGAAGAAGGGTTCGATTTGAAGAACTCTTTTACTGTTTTATGCACTCCGTTTCTTAGAAATAATATTCTACATCATCAAGCCATATCATTCCTCACAAAACTTTTGACAAACGTCGACCGTGACTCGGTTTTTTTATCACGTACTAAAAACTTCCCTGTTTGGGTTTCCGAAGAAGGGTTCGATTTGAAGAACTCTTTTACTGTTTTATGCACTCCGTTTCTTAGAAATAATATTCTACATCATCTAGCCTTATCATTCCTCACAAAACTTTTGTCAAACGTCGACCGTGACTCGGTTTTTTTATCACGTACTAAAAACTTCCCTGTTTGGGTTTCCGAAGAAGGGTTCGATTTGAAGAACTCTTTTACTGTTTTATGCACTCCGTTTCTTAGAAATAATATTCTACATCATCAAGCCATATCATTCCTCACAAAACTTTTGACAAACGTCGACCGTGACTCGGTTTTTTATCACGTACTAAAAACTTCCCTGTTTGGGTTTCCGAAGAAGGGTTCGATTTGAAGAACTCTTTTACTGTTTTATGCACTCCGTTTCTTAGAAATAATATTCTACATCATCAAGCCATATCATTCCTCACAAAACTTTTGACAAACGTCGACCGTGACTCGGTTTTTTTATCACGTACTAAAAACTTCCCTGTTTGGGTTTCCGAAGAAGGGTTCGATTTGAAGAACTCTTTTACTGTTTTATGCACTCCGTTTCTTAGAAATAATATTCTACATCATCAAGCCATATCATTCCTCACAAAACTTTTGACAAACGTCGACCGTGACTCGGTTTTTTTATCACGTACTAAAAACTTTCCTGTTTGGGTTTCCGAAGAAGGGTTCGATTTGAAGAACTCTTTTACTATTTTATGCACTCTATTTCTTAGAAATAATATTCTACATCATCAAGCCATATCATTCCTCACAAAACTTTTGACAAACGTCGACCGTGACTCGGTTTTTTTATCACGTACTAAAAACTTCCCTGTTTGGGTTTCCGAAGAAGGGTTCGATTTGAAGAACTCTTTTACTGTTTTATGCACTCCGTTTCTTAGAAATAATATTCTACATTATCATGCCATATCATTCCTCACAAAACTTTTGACAAACGTCGACCGTGACTCGGTTTTTTTATCACATACTAAAAACTTTCCTGTTTGGGTGTCCGAAGAAGGGTTCGATTTGAAGAACTCTTTTACTGTTTTATGCACTCTGTTTCTTAGAAATAATATTCTACATCATCAAGCCATATCATTCCTCACAAAACTTTTTACAAACGTCGACCGTGACTCGGTTTTTTATCACGTACTAAAAACTTCCCTGTTTGGGTTTTCGAAGAAGGGTTCGATTTGAAGAACTCTTTTACTGTTTTATGCACTCTGTTTCTTAGAAATAATATTCTACATCATCAAGCCATATCATTTCTCACAAAACTTTTTACAAACGTCGACCGTGACTCGGTTTTTTTATCACGTACTAAAAACATCCCTGTTTGGGTTTCCGAAGAAGGGTTCGATTTGAAGAACTCTTTTACTGTTTTATGCACTCCATTTCTGAGAAATAATATTCTACATCATCAAGCCATATCATTCCTCACAAAACTTTTTACAAACGTCGACCGTGACTCGGTTTTTTATCACGTTCTAAAAACTTCCCTGTTTGGGTTTTCGAAGAAGGGTTCGATTTGAAGAACTCTTTTACTGTTTTATGCACTCCGTTTCTTAGAAATAATATTCTACATTATCAAGCCATATCAGAACTCTTTTACTGTTTTATGCACTCCGTTTCTTAGAAATAATATTCTACATTATCAAGCCATATCAATCCTCACAAAACTTTTGACAAACGTCGACTGTGACTCGGTTTTTTTATCACGTACTAAAAACTTTCCTTTTTGGGTTTCCGAAGAAGGGTTCGATTTGAAGAACTCTTTTACTGTTTTATGCACTCCGTTTCTTAGAAATAATATTCTACATCATCAAGCCATATCATTCCTCACAAAACTTTTTACAAACGTCGACCGTGACTCGGTTTTTTTATAATGTACTATAAACTTCCCTGTTTGAGTTTCCGAAGAAGGGTTCGATTTGAAGAACTCTTTTACTGATTTATGCACTCCATTTCTTAGAAATAATATTCTACATCATCTAGCCTTATCATTCCTCACAAAACTTTTGTCAAACGTCGACCGTGACTCGGTTTTTTAATCACGTACTAAAAACTTCCCTGTTTGGGTTTCCCAAGAAGGGTTCGATTTGAAGAACTCTTTTACTGTTTTATGCACTCCGTTTCTTAGAAATAATATTCTACATCATCAAGCCATATCATTCCTCACAAAACTTTTGACAAACGTCGACCGTGACTAGGTTTTTTTATCACGTACTACTAACTTCCCTTTTTGGGTTTTCCGAAGAAGGGTTCCATTTGAAGAACTCTTTTACTGTTCTATGCACTCCGTTTCTTAGAAATAATATTCGACATTATTAAGCCATATCATTCCTCACAAAACTTTTTACAAACGTCGATCGTGACTCGGTTTTTTTATCACGTACTAAAAACTTCCCTGTTTGGGTTTCCGAAGTAGGGTTCGATTTGAAGAACTCTTTTACTGTTTTATGCACTCCGTTTCTTAGAAATAATATTCTACATTATCAAGCCATATCATTCCTCACAAAACTTTTGACAAACGTCGACCGTGACTCGGTTTTTTTATCACGTACTAAAAACTTCCCTGTTTGGGTTTCCGAAGAAGGGTTCGATTTGAAGAACTCTGTTGACGGTTTTATGCACTCCGTTTCTTAGAAATAATATTCTACATTATCAAGCCATATCATTCCTCACAAAACTTTTGACAAACGTCGACCGTGACTCGGTTTTTTTATCACGTACTAAAAACTTCCCTGTTTGGGTTTCCGAAGTAGGGTTCGATTTGAAGAACTCTTTTACTGTTTTATGCACTCTGTTTCTTAGAAATAATATTCTACATCATCAAGCCATATCATTCCTCACAAAACTTTTTACAAACGTCGACCGTGACTCGGTTTTTTATCACGTACTAAAAACTTCCCTGTTTGGGTTTTCGAAGATGGGTTCGATTTGAAGAACTCTTTTACTGTTTTATGCACTCGGTTTCTTAGAAATAATATTCTACATCATCAAGCCATATCATTTCTCACAAAACTTTTTACAAACGTCGACCGTGACTCGGTTTTTTTATCACGTACTAAAAACTTCCCTGTTTGGGTTTCCGAAGAAGGGTTCGATTTGAAGAACTCTTTTACTGTGTTATGCACTCCATTTCTGAGAAATAATATTCTACATCATCAAGCCATATCATTCCTCACAAAACTTTTTACAAACGTCGACCGTGACTCGGTTTTTTATCACGTACTAAAAACTTCCCTGTTTGGGTTTTCGAAGAAGGGTTCGATTTGAAGAACTCTTTTACTGTTTTATGCACTCCGTTACTTAGAAATAATATTCTACATTATCAAGCCATATCATTCCTCACAAAACTTTTGACAAACGTCGACCGTGACTCGGTTTTTTTATCACGTACTAAAAACTTTCCTGTTTGGGTTTCCGAAGAAGGGTTCGATTTGAAGAACTCTTTTACTGTTTTATGCACTCTGTTTCTTAGAAATAATATTCTACATCATCTAGCCTTATCATTCCTCACAAAACTTTTGTCAAACGTCGACCGTGACTCGGTTTTTATAGCCCGTACTACAAACTTCTCTGTTTGGGTTTCCGAAGGAGGGTTCCATTTGAAGAACTCTTTTACTGTTTTATGCACTCCGTTTCTTAGAAATAATATTCTACATCATCTAGCCTTATCATTCCTCACAAAACTTTTGTCAAACGTCGACCGTGACTCGGTTTTTTTATCACGTACTAAAAACTTCCCTGTTTGGGTTTCCGAAGAAGGGTTCGATTTGAAGAACTCTTTTACTGTTTTATGCACTCCGTTTCTTAGAAATAATATTCTACATCATCAAGCCATATCATTCCTCACAAAAGTTTTGACAAACGTCGACCGTGACTAGGTTTTTTTATCACGTACTACTAACTTCCCTTTTTGGGTTTTCCGAAGAAGGGTTCCATTCGAAGAACTCTTTTACTGTTCTATGCACTCCGTTTCTTAGAAATAATATTCGACATTATCAAGCCATATCATTCCTCACAAAACTTTTTACAAACGTCGATCGTGACTCGGTTTTTTTATCACGTACTAAAAACTTCCCTGTTTGGGTTTCCGAAGTAGGGTTCGATTTGAAGAACTCTTTTACTGTTTTATGCACTCTGTTTCTTAGAAATAATATTCTACATCATCTATCCATATCATTCCTCACAAAACACTTGTAAAACGACGACCGTGACTCGGTTTTTTTAGCACGTACTACAAACTTCCCTGTTTCGGTTTCCGAAGAAGGGTTCGATTTGAAGAACTCTTTTACTGTTTT
>NW_019272739.1:0-7699 GCF_002738345.1 Cucurbita maxima
GGTTTTTTTAGCACGTACTTCAAACTTCCCAGATTTTGGTTTCCGAAGTAGGGTTCGATTTGAAGAACTCTTTTGACGGTTTTATGCTCTCCGTTTCTTAGAAATAATATTCTAAATCATCAAGCCTAATCATTCCTCACAAAACTTTCAAAAAACGACGATCGTGACTCGGTTTTTTTAGCACGTACTTCAAACTTCCCAGATTTGGGTTTCCGAAGTAGCGTTCGATTTGAAGAACTCTGTTGGCGGTTTTATGCTGTCCGTTTCTTAGAAATAATATTCTAAATCGTCAAGCCTTATCATTCCCAACAAAACTTTCGAAAAACGACGATCGTGATTCGGGTATTTTAGCACGTACTTCAAATTTTCCAGATATGGGTTTCCGAAGTAGGTTTCGATTTGAAGAACTCTGTTGATGGTTTTATGCACTCTGTTTCTTAGAAATAATATTCTAAATCATCAAACCTTATCATTCCTCACAAAAGCTTCGAAAAACGACTATCGTGACTCGGTTTTTTTAGCACGTACTTCAAACTTCCACGATTTGGGTTTCCGAAGTAGGGTTCGATTTGAAGAACTCTGTTGACGGTTTTATGCACTCCGTTTCTTAGAAATAATATGATAAATCATCAAGCCTTATCATTCCTCACAAAACTTTCGAAAAACGACGATCGTGACTCGGTTTTTTTAGCACGTACTTCAAACGTCCCAGATTTGGGTTTCTGAAGTAGGGTTCGATTTGAAGAACTCTGTTGACGGTTTCATGCACTCTGTTTCTTAGAAATAATATGATAAATCATCAAGCCTTATCATTCCTCACAAAACTTTCGAAAAACGACGATCGTGACTCGGTTTTTTTAGCACGTACTTCAAACTTCCACGATTTGGGTTTCCGAAGTAGGGTTCGATTTGAAGAACTCTGTTGACGGTTTTATGCACTCCGTTTCTTAGAAATAATATTCTAAATCATCAAGCCTTATCATTTCTCACAAAACCATCGAAAAACGACGATCGTGACTCGGTTTATTTAGCACGTACTTCAAACTTCCAGGATTTGGGTTTTCGAAGTAGGGTTCGATTTGAAGAACTCTGTTGACGTTTTTATGCACTCCGTTTCATAGAAATAATATGATAAATCATCAAGCCTTATCATTCCTCACAAAATTATTGAAAAACGATGATCGTGACTCGGTTTTTGTAGCACGTACTTCAAATTTCCCAGATTTGGGTTTCCGAAATAGGGTTCGATTTGAAGTACTCTGTTGACGGTTTTATGCACTCCGTTTCTTAGAAATAATATGATAAATCATCAAGCCTTATCATTCCTCACAAAACCTTCGAAAAACGACGATCGTGACTCGGTTTTTTTAGCACGTAATTAAAACTTCCCAGATTTGGGGTTCCGGAGTAGGGTTCGATTTGAAGAACTCTGTTGACGTTTTTATGCACTCCGTTTCTTAGAAATAATATGATAAATCATCAAGCCTTATCATTCCTCACAAAACCTTTGAAAACCGATGATCGTGACTCGGTTTTTTTTAGCACGTACTTAAAATTACTAAAATTTGGGTTTCCGAAGTAGGGTTCGATTTGAAGAACTCTATTGACGTTTTTATGCACTCTGTTTCTTAGAAATAATATGATAAATCATCAAGCCTTATCATTCCTCACAAAACTTTCGAAAAACGACGATCGTGACTCGGTTTTTTTAGCACGTACTTCAAATTTCCCAGATTTGGGTTTCCGAAGTACGGTTCGATTTGAAGAACTCTGTTGACGGTTTTATGCACTCCGTTTCTTAGAAATAATATGATAAATCATCAAGCCTTATCATTCCTCACAAAACTTTCGAAAAACGACGATCGTGACTCGGTTTTTTTAGCACGTACTTCAAATTTCCCAGATTTGGGTCTTCCGAAGTACGGTTCGATTTGAAGAACTCTGTTGACGGTTTTATGCACTCCGTTTCTTAGAAATAATATGATAAATCATCAAGCCTTATCATTCCTCATAAAACTTTCGAAAAATGACGATCGTGACTCGGTTTTTTTAGCACGTTATTAAAAATAACACGATTTGGGGTTCCGAAATAGGGTTCGATTTGAAGAACTCTGTTGACGTTTTTATGCACTCAGTTTCTTAGAAATAATATGATAAATCATCAAGCCTTATCATTCCTCACAAAACTTTCGAAAAACGACGATCGTGACTCGGTTTTTTTAGCACGTACTTCAAACTTCCACGATTTGGGTTTCCGAAGTAGGGTTCGATTTGAAGAACTCTGTTGACGTTTTTATGCACTCCGTTTCTTAGAAATAATATGATAAATCATCAAGCCTTATCATTCCTCACAAAACTTTCGAAAAACGACGATCGTGACTTGGTTTTTTCAGCACGTACATAAAACTTCCGAGATTTAGGGTTCCGAAGTAGGGTTCGATTTGAAGAACTCTGTTGACGGTTTTATGCACTCCGTTTCTTAGAAATAATATGATAAATCATCAAGCCTTATCATTCCTCACAAAACTTTCGAAAAACGACGATCGTGACTCGGTTTTTTTAGCACGTACTTCAAACTTCCACGATTTGGGTTTCCGAAGTAGGGTTCGATTTGAAGAACTCTGTTGACGGTTTTATGCACTCCGTTTCTTAGAAATAATATGATAAATCATCAAGCCTTATCATTCCTCACAAAACTTTCAAAAAACGAAGATCGTGACTTGGTTTTTTCAGCACGTACTTAAAACTTCCGAGATTCAGGGTTCCGAAGTAGGGTTCGATTTGAAGAACTCTGTTGACGGTTTTATGCACTCCGTTTCTTAGACATAATATGATAAATCATCAAGCCTTATCATTCCTCATAAAACTTTCGAAAAACGACGATCGTGACTCGGTTTTTTTTGCACGTAATTAAAACTTCCCAGATTTGGGGTTCCGAAGTAGGGTTCGATTTGAAGAACTCTGTTGACTTTTTTATGCACTCCGTTTCTTAGAAATAATATGATAAATCATCAAGCCTTATCATTCCTCACAAAACCTTCGAAAAACGATGATCGTGACTCGGTTTTTTTAGCACGTACTTCAAATTNTAGGGTTCGATTTGAAGAACTCTGTTGACTTTTTTATGCACTCCGTTTCTTAGAAATAATATGATAAATAATCAAGCCTTATCATTTTTCAAAAAACCTTCGAAAAACGATGATCGTGACTCGGTTTTTTTAGCACGTACTTCAAATTACATTTTTCAAAAAACCTTCGAAAAACGATGATCGTGACTCGGTTTTTTTAGCACGTACTTCAAATTAACCAAATTCGGGTTTCCGAAGTAGGGTTCGATTTGAAGAACTCTGTTGATGTTTTTATGCACTCCGTTTCTTAGAAATAATATGATAAATCATCAAGCCTTATCATTCCTCACAAAACTTTCGAAAAACGATGATCGTGACTCGGTTTTTTTAGCACGTTATTAAAAATAACACGATTTGGGGTTCCGAAATAGGGTTCGATTTGAAGAACTCTATTGACGTTTTTATGCACTCCGTTTCTTAGACATAATATGATAAATCATCAAGCCTTATCGTTCCTCACAAAACTTTCGAAAAATGTCGACCGTGACTCGGTTTTTTTAGCACGTTATTAAAAATAACACGATTTGGGGTTCCGAAATAGGGTTCGATTTGAAGAACTCTATTGACGTTTTTATGCACTCCGTTTCTTAGACATAATATGATAAATCATCAAGCCTTATCGTTCCTCACAAAACTTTCGAAAAATGTCGACCGTGACTCGGTTTTTTTAGCACGTTATTAAAAATAACACGATTTGGGGTTCCGAAATAGGGTTCGATTTGAAGAACTCTATTGACGTTTTTATGCACTCCGTTTCTTAGACATAATATGATAAATCATCAAGCCTTATCGTTCCTCACAAAACTTTCGAAAAATGTCGACCGTGACTCGGTTTTTTTAGCACGTTATTAAAAATAACACGATTTGGGGTTCCGAAATAGGGTTCGATTTGAAGAACTCTATTGACGTTTTTATGCACTCCGTTTCTTAGACATAATATGATAAATCATCAAGCCTTATCGTTCCTCACAAAACTTTCGAAAAATGTCGACCGTGACTCGGTTTTTTTAGCACGTTATTAAAAATAACACGATTTGGGGTTCCGAAATAGGGTTCGATTTGAAGAACTCTATTGACGTTTTTATGCACTCCGTTTCTTAGACATAATATGATAAATCATCAAGCCTTATCGTTCCTCACAAAACTTTCGAAAAATGTCGACCGTGACTCGGTTTTTTTAGCACGTTATTAAAAATAACACGATTTGGGGTTCCGAAATAGGGTTCGATTTGAAGAACTCTATTGACGTTTTTATGCACTCCGTTTCTTAGACATAATATGATAAATCATCAAGCCTTATCGTTCCTCACAAAACTTTCGAAAAATGTCGACCGTGACTCGGTTTTTTTAGCACGTTATTAAAAATAACACGATTTGGGGTTCCGAAATAGGGTTCGATTTGAAGAACTCTATTGACGTTTTTATGCACTCCGTTTCTTAGACATAATATGATAAATCATCAAGCCTTATCGTTCCTCACAAAACTTTCGAAAAATGTCGACCGTGACTCGGTTTTTTTAGCACGTTATTAAAAATAACACGATTTGGGGTTCCGAAATAGGGTTCGATTTGAAGAACTCTATTGACGTTTTTATGCACTCCGTTTCTTAGACATAATATGATAAATCATCAAGCCTTATCGTTCCTCACAAAACTTTCGAAAAATGTCGACCGTGACTCGGTTTTTTTAGCACGTTATTAAAAATAACACGATTTGGGGTTCCGAAATAGGGTTCGATTTGAAGAACTCTATTGACGTTTTTATGCACTCCGTTTCTTAGACATAATATGATAAATCATCAAGCCTTATCGTTCCTCACAAAACTTTCGAAAAATGTCGACCGTGACTCGGTTTTTTTAGCACGTTATTAAAAATAACACGATTTGGGGTTCCGAAATAGGGTTCGATTTGAAGAACTCTATTGACGTTTTTATGCACTCCGTTTCTTAGACATAATATGATAAATCATCAAGCCTTATCGTTCCTCACAAAACTTTCGAAAAATGTCGACCGTGACTCGGTTTTTTTAGCACGTTATTAAAAATAACACGATTTGGGGTTCCGAAATAGGGTTCGATTTGAAGAACTCTATTGACGTTTTTATGCACTCCGTTTCTTAGACATAATATGATAAATCATCAAGCCTTATCGTTCCTCACAAAACTTTCGAAAAATGTCGACCGTGACTCGGTTTTTTTAGCACGTTATTAAAAATAACACGATTTGGGGTTCCGAAATAGGGTTCGATTTGAAGAACTCTATTGACGTTTTTATGCACTCCGTTTCTTAGACATAATATGATAAATCATCAAGCCTTATCGTTCCTCACAAAACTTTCGAAAAATGTCGACCGTGACTCGGTTTTTTTAGCACGTTATTAAAAATAACACGATTTGGGGTTCCGAAATAGGGTTCGATTTGAAGAACTCTATTGACGTTTTTATGCACTCCGTTTCTTAGACATAATATGATAAATCATCAAGCCTTATCGTTCCTCACAAAACTTTCGAAAAATGTCGACCGTGACTCGGTTTTTTTAGCACGTTATTAAAAATAACACGATTTGGGGTTCCGAAATAGGGTTCGATTTGAAGAACTCTATTGACGTTTTTATGCACTCCGTTTCTTAGACATAATATGATAAATCATCAAGCCTTATCGTTCCTCACAAAACTTTCGAAAAATGTCGACCGTGACTCGGTTTTTTTAGCACGTTATTAAAAATAACACGATTTGGGGTTCCGAAATAGGGTTCGATTTGAAGAACTCTATTGACGTTTTTATGCACTCCGTTTCTTAGACATAATATGATAAATCATCAAGCCTTATCGTTCCTCACAAAACTTTCGAAAAATGTCGACCGTGACTCGGTTTTTTTAGCACGTTATTAAAAATAACACGATTTGGGGTTCCGAAATAGGGTTCGATTTGAAGAACTCTATTGACGTTTTTATGCACTCCGTTTCTTAGACATAATATGATAAATCATCAAGCCTTATCGTTCCTCACAAAACTTTCGAAAAATGTCGACCGTGACTCGGTTTTTTTAGCACGTTATTAAAAATAACACGATTTGGGGTTCCGAAATAGGGTTCGATTTGAAGAACTCTATTGACGTTTTTATGCACTCCGTTTCTTAGACATAATATGATAAATCATCAAGCCTTATCGTTCCTCACAAAACTTTCGAAAAATGTCGACCGTGACTCGGTTTTTTTAGCACGTTATTAAAAATAACACGATTTGGGGTTCCGAAATAGGGTTCGATTTGAAGAACTCTATTGACGTTTTTATGCACTCCGTTTCTTAGACATAATATGATAAATCATCAAGCCTTATCGTTCCTCACAAAACTTTCGAAAAATGTCGACCGTGACTCGGTTTTTTTAGCACGTTATTAAAAATAACACGATTTGGGGTTCCGAAATAGGGTTCGATTTGAAGAACTCTATTGACGTTTTTATGCACTCCGTTTCTTAGACATAATATGATAAATCATCAAGCCTTATCGTTCCTCACAAAACTTTCGAAAAATGTCGACCGTGACTCGGTTTTTTTAGCACGTTATTAAAAATAACACGATTTGGGGTTCCGAAATAGGGTTCGATTTGAAGAACTCTATTGACGTTTTTATGCACTCCGTTTCTTAGACATAATATGATAAATCATCAAGCCTTATCGTTCCTCACAAAACTTTCGAAAAATGTCGACCGTGACTCGGTTTTTTTAGCACGTTATTAAAAATAACACGATTTGGGGTTCCGAAATAGGGTTCGATTTGAAGAACTCTATTGACGTTTTTATGCACTCCGTTTCTTAGAAATAATATGATAAATAATCAAGCCTTATCATTTTTCAAAAAACCTTCGAAAAACGATGATCGTGACTCGGTTTTTTTAGCACGTACTTCAAATTACCCAAATTCGGGTTTCCGAAGTAGGGTTCGATTTGAAGAACTCTGTTGATGTTTTTATGCACTCCGTTTCTTATAAATAATATGATAAATCATCAAGCCTTATCATTCCTCACAAAACTTTCGAAAAACGACGATCGTGACTCGGTTTTTTTAGCACGTACTTCAAACTTCCACGATTTGGGTTTCCGAAGTAGGGTTCGATTTGAAGAACTCTGTTGACGTTTTTATGCACTCCGTTTCTTAGAAATAATATGATAAATCATCAAGCCTTATCATTCCTCACAAAACCTTCGAAAAACGATGATCGTGACTCGGTTTTTTTAGCACGTACTAAAAATTACTAAAATTTGGGTTTCCGAAGTAGGGTTCAATTTGAAGTAATCTGTTGACGGTTTTATGCACTCCGTTTCTTAGAAATATTTCCGAAGTAGGGTTCAATTTGAAGTAATCTGTTGACGGTTTTATGCACTCCGTTTCTTAGAAATAATATGATAAATGGGTTCAATTTGAAGTAATCTGTTGACGGTTTTATGCACTCCGTTTCTTAGAAATAATATGATAAATTATCAAGCCTTATCATTCCTCACAAAACCTTCAAAAAACGACGATCGTGACTCGGTTTTTTTAGCACGTACTTCAAACTTCCACGATTTG
>NW_019272739.1:8000-12696 GCF_002738345.1 Cucurbita maxima
TTCGAAAAACGGTGATCGTGACTCGGTTTTTTTAGCACGTACTTCAAACTTCCACGATTTGGGTTTTCCAAAGTAGGGTTCGATTTGAAGAACTCTGTTGACGGTTTTATGCACTCCGTTTCTTAGAAATAATATGATAAATCATCAAGCCTTATCATTCCTCATAAAACTTTCGAAAAACGACGATCGTGACTCGGTTTTTTTAGCACGTTATTAAAAATAACACGATTTGGGGTTCCGAAATAGGGTTCGATTTGAAGAACTCTGTTGACGTTTTTATGCACTCNAAATTATTGAAAAACGATGATCGTGACTCAGTTTTTTTAGCACGTACTTCAAATTTCCCAGATTTGGGTTTCCGAAGTAGGGTTCGATTTGAAGTACTCTGTTGACGGTTTTATGCACTCCGTTTCTAAGAAATAATATGATAAATCATCAAGCCATATCATTCCTCACAAAACCTTTAAAAAACGACGATCGTGACTCGGTTTTTTTAGCACGTACTTCAAACTTAAAGGATTTGGGTTTCCGAAGTAGGGTTCGATTTGAAGAACTCTGTTGACGTTTTTATGCACTCTGTTTCTTAGAAATAATATGATAAATCATCAAGCCTTATCATTCCTCACAAAACCTTCGAAAAACGACGATCGTGACTCGGTTTTTTTTAGCACGTACTTCAAACTTCCACGATTTGGGTTTCCGAAGTAGGGTTCGATTTGAAGAACTCTGTTGACGGTTTTATGCACTCCGTTTCTTAGAAATAATATTCTACATCATCAAGCCTTATCATTCCTCAAAAAACCTTCGAAAAACAAGGATCGTGACTCGGTTTTTTTAGCACGTACTTCAAATTTTCCAGATTTGGGTTTCCGAAGTAGGGTTCGATTTGAAGAACTCTGTTGACGTTTTTATGCACTCCGTTTCTTAGAAATAATATTCTAAATCATCAAGCCTTATCATTCCTCAAAAAGATTTCGAAAAACGACGACGTGACTCGGTTTTTTTAGCACGTACTTCAAACTTCTCAGATTTTTGTTTTCGAAGTAGGGTTCGATTTGAAGAACTCTGTTGACATTTTTATGCACTCCGTTTCTTAGAAATAATATGATAAATCATCAAGCCTTATCATTCCTCACAAAACTTTCGAAAAACGACGATCGTGACTTTGTTTTTTCAGCACGTACTTAAAACTTCCGAGATTTAGGGTTCCGAAGTAGAGTTCGATTTGAAGAACTCTGTTGACGGTTTTATGCACTCCGTTTCTTAGAAATAATATGATAAATCATCAAGCCTTATCATTCCTCACAAAACTTTCGAAAAACGACGATCGTGACTCGATTTTTTTAGCACGTACTTCAAATTTCCCAGATTTGGGTTTCCGAAGTAGGGTTCGATTTGAAGAACTCTGTTGACGGTTTTATGCACTCCGTTTCTTAGAAATAATATGATAAATCATCAAGCCTTATCATTCCTCACAAAACTTTCGAAAAACGACGATCGTGACTCGATTTTTTTAGCACGTACTTCAAATTTCCCAGATTTGGGTTTCCGAAGTAGGGTTCGATTTGAAGAACTCTGTTGACGTTCTTATGCACTCCGTTTCTTAGAAATAATATGATAAATCATCAAGCCTTATCATTCCTCACAAAACTTTCGAAAAACGACGATCGTGACTCGGTTTTTTTAGCACGTACTTCAAATTTTCCAGATTTGGNTTTTTTTAGCACGTAATTAAAATTTCCCAGATTTGGGGTTCCGAAGTAGGGTTCGATTTGAAGAACTCTGTTGACAATTTTATGCACTCCGTTTCTTAGAAATAATATGATAAATCATCAAGCCTTAACATTCCTCACAAAACCTTTGAAAACCGATGATCGTGACTCGGTTTTTTTAGCACGTACTTAAAATTACTAAAATTTGGGTTTCCGAAGTAGGGTTCGATTTGAAGAACTCTGTTGACGTTTTTATGCNTTTTTTAGCACGTACTTCAAATTTCCCAGAATTGGGTTTCCGAAGTAGGGTTCGATTTGAAGAACTCTGTTGACGGTTTTATGCACTCCGTTTCTTAGAAATAATATGATAAATCATCAAGCCTTATCATTCCTCACAAAACTTTCGAAAAACGACGATCGTGACTCGGTTTTTTTAGCACGTACTTCAAATTTCCCACATTTGGGTTTCCGAAGTAGGGTTCGATTTGAAGAACTCTGTTGACGTTTTTATGCACTCCGTTTCTTCGAAATAATATGATAAATCATCAAGCCTTATCATTCCTCACAAAACTTTCGAAAAACGACGATCGTGACTCGGTTTTTTTAGCACGTACTTCAAATTTCCCAGAATTGGGTTTCCGAAGTAGGGTTCGATTTGAAGTACTCTGTTGACGGTTTTATGCACTCCGTTTCTTAGAAATAATATGATAAATCATCAAGCCTTATCATTCCTCACAAAACCTTCGAAAAACGACGATCGTGACTCGGTTTTTTTAGCACGTAATTAAAACTTCCCAGATTTGGGGTTCCGAAGTAGGGTTCGATTTGAAGAACTCTGTTGACGTTTTTATGCACTCCGTTTCTTAGAAATAATATGATAAATCATCAAGCCTTATCATTCCTCACAAAACCTTTGAAAAACGATTATCGTGACTCGGTTTTTTTAGCACGTACTTCAAATTACTAAAATTTGGGTTTCCGAAGTAGGGTTCGATTTGAAGAACTCTGTTGACGTTTTTATGCACTCCGTTTCTTAGAAATAATATGATAAATCATCAAGCCTTATCATTCCTCACAAAACTTTCGAAAAACGACGATCGTGACTCGGCTTTTTTAGCACGTACTTCAAATTTTCCAGATTTGGGTTTCTGAAGTAAGGTTCGATTTGAAGAACTCTGTTGACGTTTTTATGCACTCCGTTTCTTAGAAATAATATGATAAATCATCAAGCCTTATCATTCCTCACAAAACTTTCGAAAAACGATGATCGTGACTCGGTTTTTTTAGCACGTACTTCAAATTTCCCAGATTTGGGTTTCCGAAGTAGGGTTCGATTTGAAGAACTCTGTTGACGTTTTTATGCACTCCGTTTCTTAGAAATAATATGATAAATCATCAAGCCTTATCATTCCTCACAAAACTTTCGAAAAACGACGATCGTGACTCGGTTTTTTTAGCACGTACTTCAAATTTCCCAGATTTGGGTTTCCGAAGTAGGGTTCGATTTGAAGTACTCTGTTGACGGTTTTATGCACTCCGTTTCTTAGAAATAATATGATAAATCATCAAGCCTTATCATTCCTCACAAAACCTTCGAAAAACGACGATCGTGACTCGGTTTTTTTAGCACGTAATTAAAACTTCCCAGATTTGGGGTTCCGAAGTAAGGTTCGATTTGAAGAACACTGTTGACGTTTGTATGCACTCCGTTTCTTAGAAATAATATGATAAATCATCAAGCCTTATCATTCCTCACAAAACCTTTGAAAAACGATTATCGTGACTCAGTTTTTTTAGCACGTACTTAAAATTACTAAAATTTGGGTTTCCGAAGTAGGGTTCGATTTGAAGAACTCTGTTGACGTTTTTATGCACTCCGTTTCTTAGAAATAATATGATAAATCATCAAGCCTTATCATTCCTCACAAAACCTTCGAAAAACGAGGATCGTCACTCGGTTTTTTTAGCAGGTACTTCAAATTACCTAAATTTGGATTTCCGAAGTAGGGTTCGATTTGAAGAACTCTGTTGACGTTTTTATGCACTCCGTTTCTTAGAAATAATATGATAAATCATCAAGCCTTATCATTCCTCACAAAATTATTGAAAAACGACGATCGTGACTCGGTTTTTTTAGCACGTACTTCAAATTTCCCAGATTTGGGTTTCCGAAGTAGGGTTCGATTTGAAGTACTCTGTTGACGGTTTTATGTACTCCGTTTCTTAGAAATAATATGATAAATCATCAAGCCTTATCATTCCTCACAAAACCTTCGAAAAACGACGATCGTGACTCGGTTTTTTTAGCACGTAATTAAAAATTCCCAGATTTGGGGTTCCGAAGTAGGGTTCGATTTGAAGAACTCTGTTGACAATTTTATGCACTCCGTTTCTTAGAAATAATATGATAAATCATCAAGCCTTATCATTCCTCACAAAACCTTTGAAAACCGATGATCGTGACTCGGTTTTTTTAGCACGTACTTAAAATTACTAAAATTTGGGTTTCCGAAGTAGGGTTCGATTTGAAGAACTTTGTTGACGTTTTTATGCAATCCGTTTCTTAGAAATAATATGATAAATCATCAAGCCTTATCATTCCTCACAAAACTTTCGAAAAACGACGATCGTGACTCGGTTTTTTTAGCACGTACTTCAAATTTCCCAGATTTGGGTTTCCGAAGTAGGGTTCGATTTGAAGAACTCTGTTGACGGTTTTATGCACTCCGTTTCTTAGAAATAATATGATAAATCATCAAGCCTTATCATTCCTCACAAAACTTTCGAAAAACGACGATCGTGACTCGGTTATTTTAGCACGTACTTCAAATTTCCCACATTTGGGTTTCCGAAGTATGGTTCGATTTGAAGAACTCTGTTGACGTTTTTATGCACTCCGTTTCTTCGAAATAATATGATAAATCATCAAGCCTTATCATTCCTCACAAAACCTTCGAAAAACGATGATCGTGACTCGGTTTTTT
>NW_019272740.1:0-255 GCF_002738345.1 Cucurbita maxima
AATTCGAAAACCCAAATTTGGGACGTTTGAAGTATGTGGTAAAAAAACCGAGTCACTGTCGACATTTTTAAAAAGTTTTGTGGGGAATGATTAGGCTTTATGATTTAGAATAGAATTTCAACGAAACAGAGTGCATAAAATAGTAAAAGTGTGCTTCAAAATGAGCCCTACTTCGGAAACCAAAATCTGGGACGTTTGAAGTACGTGCTAAAAAAACCGAGTCACGGTCGACGTTTGTTGGAAGTTTTGTGGGGA
>NW_019272740.1:579-12616 GCF_002738345.1 Cucurbita maxima
TTTTAAAACTTTTGTGAGGAATGATTAGGTTTGATGATTTATAATAGAATTTAAAAGAAATGTATTACATAAAACAGTAAAAGAGTGCTTCAAATCGAACCCTATTTCGAAACACTAATCAGGGACGCTTGAAGTATGTGCTAAAAAACCCGAGTCACGGTCGACATTTTTAAAACTTTTGTAGGGAATGATTAGGCTTGATGATGTAGAAAAGAATTTCCAACAAGCGGAGTGCATCAAAATAGTAAAAGAGTCCTTCAAATCGAAACCTAATTCGAAAACCCAAATTTGGGACGTTTGAAGTATGTGGTAAAAAAACCGAGTCACGGTCGACATTTTTAAAAAGTTTTGTGGGGAATGATTAGGCTTTATGATTTAGAATAGAATTTCAACGAAACGGAGTGCATAAAATAGTAAAAGTGTGCTTCAAAATGAGCCCTACTTCGGAAACCCAAATCTGGGACGTTTGAAGTACGTGCTAAAAAAACCGAGTCACGGTCGACGTTTGTTGGAAGTTTTGTGGGGAATGAATAGGCTTGTAGATGTAGAATACAATTTCGAACCAACGGAGTGCATCAAAACAGTAAAAGAGTGCTTCAAATCGAACCCTACTTCGAAAACCCAAATCTGGGACGTTTGAAGTACGTGCTAAAAAACCGAGTCACGGTCGACGTTTTTCAAAACTTTTGTGGGGAATGATTCGGCATAATGATTTAGAATAGAATTTTGAAGAATCATAGTGCATAAAATAGTAAAAGATTGCTTCAAATCGAACCCTACTTCGAAACACTAATCAGGGACGTTTGAAGTACGTGCTAAAAAACCCGAGTCACGGTCGACATTTTTAAAACTTTTGTAGGGAATGATTAGGCTTGATGATGTAGAAAAGAATTTCCAACAAGCGGAGTGCATCAAAATAGTAAAAGAGTCCTTCAAATCGGAACCTAATTCGAAAACCCAAATTTGGGACGTTTGAAGTATGTGGTAAAAAAACCGAGTCACGGCCGACATTTTTAAAAAGTTTTGTGGGGAATGATTAGGCTTTTTGATTTAGAATAGAATTTCAACGAAACGGAGTGCATAAATTAGTAGAAGTGTGCTTCAAATTGAGCCCTACTTCGGAAACCCAAATCTGGGACGTTTGAAGTACGTGCTAAAAAAACCGAGTCACGGTCGACGTTTTTCAAAAGTTTTGTGGGCAATGATTCGGCATAATGATTTAGAATCGAATTTTGAAGAATCATAGTGCATAAAATAGTAAAAGATTGCTTCAAATCGAACCCTACTTCGAAACACTAATCAGGGACGTTTGAAGTACGCGCTAAAAAACCCGAGTCACGGTGGACATTTTTAAAACTTTTGTAGGGAATGATTAGGCTTGATGATGTAGAAAAGAATTTCCAACAAGCGGAGTGCATCAAAACAGTAAAAGAGTCCTTCAAATCGAAACCTAATTCGAAAACCCAAATTTGGGACGTTTGAAGTATGTGGTAAAAAAACCGAGTCACGGTCGACATTTTTAAAAAGTATTGTGTGGAATGATTAGGCTTTATGATTTAGAATAGAATTTCAACGAAACGGAGTGCATAAAATAGTAAAAGTGTGCTTCAAAATGAGCCCTAATTCGGAAACCCAAATCTGGGACGTTTGAAGTACGTGCTAAAAAAACCGAGTCACGGTCGACGTTTGTTGGAGTTTTTTGGGGAATGAATAGGCTTGTAGATGTAGAATACAATTTCGAACAACCGGAGTGCATCAAAACAGTAAAAGAGTGCTTCAAATCGAACCCTACTTCGAAAACCCAAATCTGGGACGTTTGAAGTACGTGCTAAAAAACCGAGTCACGGTCGATGTTTTTCAAAACTTTTGTGGGGAATGATTCGGCATAATGATTTAGAATAGAATTTTGAAGAATCATAGTGCATAAAATAGTAAAAGATTGCTTCAAATCGAACCCTACTTCGAAACACTAATCAGGGACGTTTGAAGTACGTGCTAAAAAACCCGAGTCACGGTCGACATTTTTAAAACTTTTGTAGGGAATGATTAGGCTTGATGATGTAGAAAAGAATTTCCAACAAGCGGAGTGCATCCAAACAGTAAAAGAGTCCTTCAAATCGAAACCTAATTCGAAAACCCAAATTTGGGACGTTTGAAGTATGTGGTAAAAAAACCGAGTCACGGTCGACATTTTTAAAAAGTTTTGTGGGGAATGATTAGGCTTTATGATTTAGAATAGAATTTCAACGAAACGGAGTGCATAAAATAGTAAAAGTGTGCTTCAAAATGAGCCCTACTTCGGAAACCCAAATCTGGGACGTTTGAAGTACGTGCTAAAAAAACCGAGTCACGGTCGACGTTTGTTGGAAGTTTTGTGGGGAATGAATAGGCTTGTAGATGTAGAATACAATTTCGAACCAACGGAGTGCATCAAAACAGTAAAAGAGTGCTTCAAATCGAACCCTACTTCGAAAACCCAAATCTGGGACGTTTGAAGTACGTGCTAAAAAACCGAGGTCACAGAGATGTTTTTCAAAACTTTTGTGGGGAATGATTCGGCATAATGATTTAGAATCGAATTTTTAAGAATCATAGTGCATAAAATAGTAAAAGATTGCTTCAAATTGAACCCTACTTCGGAAACCCAAATCTGGGACGTTTGAAGTACGTGCTAAAAAACCCGAGTCACGGTCGACATTTTTAAAACTTTTGTAGGGAATGATTAGGCTTGATGATGTAGAAAAGAATTTCCAACAAGCGGAGTGCATCCAAACAGTAAAAGAGTCCTTCAAATCGAAACCTAATTCGAAAACCCAAATTTGGGACGTTTGAAGTATGTGGTAAAAAAACCGAGTCACGGTCGACATTTTTAAAAAGTTTTGTGGGGAATGATTAGGCTTTATGATTTAGAATAGAATTTCAACGAAACGGAGTGCATAAAATAGTAAAAGTGTGCTTCAAAATGAGCCCTACTTCGGAAACCCAAATCTGGGACGTTTGAAGTACGTGCTAAAAAAACCGAGTCACGGTCGACGTTTGTTGGAAGTTTTGTGGGGAATGAATAGGCTTGTAGATGTAGAATACAATTTCGAACCAACGGAGTGCATCAAAACAGTAAAAGAGTGCTTCAAATCGAACCCTACTTCGAAAACCCAAATCTGGGACGTTTGAAGTACGTGCTAAAAAACCGAGTCACGGTCGACGTTTTTCAAAACTTTTGTGGGGAATGATTCGGCATAATGATTTAGAATAGAATTTTGAAGAATCATAGTGCATAAAATAGTAAAAGATTGCTTCAAATCGAACCCTACTTCGAAACACTAATCAGGGACGTTTGAAGTACGTGCTAAAAAACCCGAGTCACGGTCGACATTTTTAAAACTTTTGTAGGGAATGATTAGGCTTGATGATGTAGAAAAGAATTTCCAACAAGCGGAGTGCATCCAAACAGTAAAAGAGTCCTTCAAATCGAAACCTAATTCGAAAACCCAAATTTGGGACGTTTGAAGTATGTGGTAAAAAAACCGAGTCACGGTCGACATTTTTAAAAAGTTTTGTGGGGAATGATTAGGCTTTATGATTTAGAATAGAATTTCAACGAAACGGAGTGCATAAAATAGTAAAAGTGTGCTTCAAAATGAGCCCTACTTCGGAAACCCAAATCTGGGACGTTTGAAGTACGTGCTAAAAAAACCGAGTCACGGTCGACGTTTGTTGGAAGTTTTGTGGGGAATGAATAGGCTTGTAGATGTAGAATACAATTTCGAACCAACGGAGTGCATCAAAACAGTAAAAGAGTGCTTCAAATCGAACCCTACTTCGAAAACCCAAATCTGGGACGTTTGAAGTACGTGCTAAAAAACCGAGTCACGGTCGACGTTTTTCAAAACTTTTGTGGGGAATGATTCGGCATAATGATTTAGAATAGAATTTTGAAGAATCATAGTGCATAAAATAGTAAAAGATTGCTTCAAATCGAACCCTACTTCGAAACACTAATCAGGGACGTTTGAAGTACGTGCTAAAAAACCCGAGTCACGGTCGACATTTTTAAAACTTTTGTAGGGAATGATTAGGCTTGATGATGTAGAAAAGAATTTCCAACAAGCGGAGTGCATCCAAACAGTAAAAGAGTCCTTCAAATCGAAACCTAATTCGAAAACCCAAATTTGGGACGTTTGAAGTATGTGGTAAAAAAACCGAGTCACGGTCGACATTTTTAAAAAGTTTTGTGGGGAATGATTAGGCTTTATGATTTAGAATAGAATTTCAACGAAACGGAGTGCATAAAATAGTAAAAGTGTGCTTCAAAATGAGCCCTACTTCGGAAACCCAAATCTGGGACGTTTGAAGTACGTGCTAAAAAAACCGAGTCACGGTCGACGTTTGTTGGAAGTTTTGTGGGGAATGAATAGGCTTGTAGATGTAGAATACAATTTCGAACCAACGGAGTGCATCAAAACAGTAAAAGAGTGCTTCAAATCGAACCCTACTTCGAAAACCCAAATCTGGGACGTTTGAAGTACGTGCTAAAAAACCGAGTCACGGTCGACGTTTTTCAAAACTTTTGTGGGGAATGATTCGGCATAATGATTTAGAATAGAATTTTGAAGAATCATAGTGCATAAAATAGTAAAAGATTGCTTCAAATCGAACCCTACTTCGAAACACTAATCAGGGACGTTTGAAGTACGTGCTAAAAAACCCGAGTCACGGTCGACATTTTTAAAACTTTTGTAGGGAATGATTAGGCTTGATGATGTAGAAAAGAATTTCCAACAAGCGGAGTGCATCCAAACAGTAAAAGAGTCCTTCAAATCGAAACCTAATTCGAAAACCCAAATTTGGGACGTTTGAAGTATGTGGTAAAAAAACCGAGTCACGGTCGACATTTTTAAAAAGTTTTGTGGGGAATGATTAGGCTTTATGATTTAGAATAGAATTTCAACGAAACGGAGTGCATAAAATAGTAAAAGTGTGCTTCAAAATGAGCCCTACTTCGGAAACCCAAATCTGGGACGTTTGAAGTACGTGCTAAAAAAACCGAGTCACGGTCGACGTTTGTTGGAAGTTTTGTGGGGAATGAATAGGCTTGTAGATGTAGAATACAATTTCGAACCAACGGAGTGCATCAAAACAGTAAAAGAGTGCTTCAAATCGAACCCTACTTCGAAAACCCAAATCTGGGACGTTTGAAGTACGTGCTAAAAAACCGAGTCACGGTCGACGTTTTTCAAAACTTTTGTGGGGAATGATTCGGCATAATGATTTAGAATAGAATTTTGAAGAATCATAGTGCATAAAATAGTAAAAGATTGCTTCAAATCGAACCCTACTTCGAAACACTAATCAGGGACGTTTGAAGTACGTGCTAAAAAACCCGAGTCACGGTCGACATTTTTAAAACTTTTGTAGGGAATGATTAGGCTTGATGATGTAGAAAAGAATTTCCAACAAGCGGAGTGCATCCAAACAGTAAAAGAGTCCTTCAAATCGAAACCTAATTCGAAAACCCAAATTTGGGACGTTTGAAGTATGTGGTAAAAAAACCGAGTCACGGTCGACATTTTTAAAAAGTTTTGTGGGGAATGATTAGGCTTTATGATTTAGAATAGAATTTCAACGAAACGGAGTGCATAAAATAGTAAAAGTGTGCTTCAAAATGAGCCCTACTTCGGAAACCCAAATCTGGGACGTTTGAAGTACGTGCTAAAAAAACCGAGTCACGGTCGACGTTTGTTGGAAGTTTTGTGGGGAATGAATAGGCTTGTAGATGTAGAATACAATTTCGAACCAACGGAGTGCATCAAAACAGTAAAAGAGTGCTTCAAATCGAACCCTACTTCGAAAACCCAAATCTGGGACGTTTGAAGTACGTGCTAAAAAACCGAGTCACGGTCGACGTTTTTCAAAACTTTTGTGGGGAATGATTCGGCATAATGATTTAGAATAGAATTTTGAAGAATCATAGTGCATAAAATAGTAAAAGATTGCTTCAAATCGAACCCTACTTCGAAACACTAATCAGGGACGTTTGAAGTACGTGCTAAAAAACCCGAGTCACGGTCGACATTTTTAAAACTTTTGTAGGGAATGATTAGGCTTGATGATGTAGAAAAGAATTTCCAACAAGCGGAGTGCATCCAAACAGTAAAAGAGTCCTTCAAATCGAAACCTAATTCGAAAACCCAAATTTGGGACGTTTGAAGTATGTGGTAAAAAAACCGAGTCACGGTCGACATTTTTAAAAAGTTTTGTGGGGAATGATTAGGCTTTATGATTTAGAATAGAATTTCAACGAAACGGAGTGCATAAAATAGTAAAAGTGTGCTTCAAAATGAGCCCTACTTCGGAAACCCAAATCTGGGACGTTTGAAGTACGTGCTAAAAAAACCGAGTCACGGTCGACGTTTGTTGGAAGTTTTGTGGGGAATGAATAGGCTTGTAGATGTAGAATACAATTTCGAACCAACGGAGTGCATCAAAACAGTAAAAGAGTGCTTCAAATCGAACCCTACTTCGAAAACCCAAATCTGGGACGTTTGAAGTACGTGCTAAAAAACCGAGTCACGGTCGACGTTTTTCAAAACTTTTGTGGGGAATGATTCGGCATAATGATTTAGAATAGAATTTTGAAGAATCATAGTGCATAAAATAGTAAAAGATTGCTTCAAATCGAACCCTACTTCGAAACACTAATCAGGGACGTTTGAAGTACGTGCTAAAAAACCCGAGTCACGGTCGACATTTTTAAAACTTTTGTAGGGAATGATTAGGCTTGATGATGTAGAAAAGAATTTCCAACAAGCGGAGTGCATCCAAACAGTAAAAGAGTCCTTCAAATCGAAACCTAATTCGAAAACCCAAATTTGGGACGTTTGAAGTATGTGGTAAAAAAACCGAGTCACGGTCGACATTTTTAAAAAGTTTTGTGGGGAATGATTAGGCTTTATGATTTAGAATAGAATTTCAACGAAACGGAGTGCATAAAATAGTAAAAGTGTGCTTCAAAATGAGCCCTACTTCGGAAACCCAAATCTGGGACGTTTGAAGTACGTGCTAAAAAAACCGAGTCACGGTCGACGTTTGTTGGAAGTTTTGTGGGGAATGAATAGGCTTGTAGATGTAGAATACAATTTCGAACCAACGGAGTGCATCAAAACAGTAAAAGAGTGCTTCAAATCGAACCCTACTTCGAAAACCCAAATCTGGGACGTTTGAAGTACGTGCTAAAAAACCGAGTCACGGTCGACGTTTTTCAAAACTTTTGTGGGGAATGATTCGGCATAATGATTTAGAATAGAATTTTGAAGAATCATAGTGCATAAAATAGTAAAAGATTGCTTCAAATCGAACCCTACTTCGAAACACTAATCAGGGACGTTTGAAGTACGTGCTAAAAAACCCGAGTCACGGTCGACATTTTTAAAACTTTTGTAGGGAATGATTAGGCTTGATGATGTAGAAAAGAATTTCCAACAAGCGGAGTGCATCCAAACAGTAAAAGAGTCCTTCAAATCGAAACCTAATTCGAAAACCCAAATTTGGGACGTTTGAAGTATGTGGTAAAAAAACCGAGTCACGGTCGACATTTTTAAAAAGTTTTGTGGGGAATGATTAGGCTTTATGATTTAGAATAGAATTTCAACGAAACGGAGTGCATAAAATAGTAAAAGTGTGCTTCAAAATGAGCCCTACTTCGGAAACCCAAATCTGGGACGTTTGAAGTACGTGCTAAAAAAACCGAGTCACGGTCGACGTTTGTTGGAAGTTTTGTGGGGAATGAATAGGCTTGTAGATGTAGAATACAATTTCGAACCAACGGAGTGCATCAAAACAGTAAAAGAGTGCTTCAAATCGAACCCTACTTCGAAAACCCAAATCTGGGACGTTTGAAGTACGTGCTAAAAAACCGAGTCACGGTCGACGTTTTTCAAAACTTTTGTGGGGAATGATTCGGCATAATGATTTAGAATAGAATTTTGAAGAATCATAGTGCATAAAATAGTAAAAGATTGCTTCAAATCGAAACCTAATTCGAAAACCCAAATTTGGGACGTTTGTAGTATGTGGTACAAAGACCGAGGCACGGTCGACATTTTTAAAAAGCTTTGTGGGGAATGATTAGGCTTGTAGATGTAGAATACAATTTGGAACCAACGGAGTGCATCAAAACAGTAAAAGAGTGCTTCAAATCGAACCCTACTTCGGAAACCCAAATCTCGGACGTTTGAAGTACGCGCTAAAAAACCGAGTCACGGTGACATTTTTAAAAAGTTTTGTGGGGAATGAATAGGCGTGTAGATGTAGAATACAATTTCGAACCAACGGAGTGCATCGAAACAGTAAAAGAGTGCTTCAAATCGAACCTTACTTCGAAAACCCAAAGCTGGGACGTTTGAAGTACGCGCTAAAAAACCGAGTCACGGTGACATTTTTAAAAAGTTTTGTGGGGAATGAATAGGCGTGTAGATGTAGAATACAATTTCGAACCAACGGAGTGCATCGAAACAGTAAAAGAGTGCTTCAAATCGAACCTTACTTCGAAAACCCAAAGCTGGGACGTTTGAAGTACGCGCTAAAAAACCGAGTCACGGTGACATTTTTAAAAAGTTTTGTGGGGAATGAATAGGCGTGTAGATGTAGAATACAATTTCGAACCAACGGAGTGCATCGAAACAGTAAAAGAGTGCTTCAAATCGAACCTTACTTCGAAAACCCAAAGCTGGGACGTTTGAAGTACGCGCTAAAAAACCGAGTCACGGTGACATTTTTAAAAAGTTTTGTGGGGAATGAATAGGCGTGTAGATGTAGAATACAATTTCGAACCAACGGAGTGCATCGAAACAGTAAAAGAGTGCTTCAAATCGAACCTTACTTCGAAAACCCAAAGCTGGGACGTTTGAAGTACGCGCTAAAAAACCGAGTCACGGTGACATTTTTAAAAAGTTTTGTGGGGAATGAATAGGCGTGTAGATGTAGAATACAATTTCGAACCAACGGAGTGCATCGAAACAGTAAAAGAGTGCTTCAAATCGAACCTTACTTCGAAAACCCAAAGCTGGGACGTTTGAAGTACGCGCTAAAAAACCGAGTCACGGTGACATTTTTAAAAAGTTTTGTGGGGAATGAATAGGCGTGTAGATGTAGAATACAATTTCGAACCAACGGAGTGCATCGAAACAGTAAAAGAGTGCTTCAAATCGAACCTTACTTCGAAAACCCAAAGCTGGGACGTTTGAAGTACGCGCTAAAAAACCGAGTCACGGTGACATTTTTAAAAAGTTTTGTGGGGAATGAATAGGCGTGTAGATGTAGAATACAATTTCGAACCAACGGAGTGCATCGAAACAGTAAAAGAGTGCTTCAAATCGAACCTTACTTCGAAAACCCAAAGCTGGGACGTTTGAAGTACGCGCTAAAAAACCGAGTCACGGTGACATTTTTAAAAAGTTTTGTGGGGAATGAATAGGCGTGTAGATGTAGAATACAATTTCGAACCAACGGAGTGCATCGAAACAGTAAAAGAGTGCTTCAAATCGAACCTTACTTCGAAAACCCAAAGCTGGGACGTTTGAAGTACGCGCTAAAAAACCGAGTCACGGTGACATTTTTAAAAAGTTTTGTGGGGAATGAATAGGCGTGTAGATGTAGAATACAATTTCGAACCAACGGAGTGCATCGAAACAGTAAAAGAGTGCTTCAAATCGAACCTTACTTCGAAAACCCAAAGCTGGGACGTTTGAAGTACGCGCTAAAAAACCGAGTCACGGTGACATTTTTAAAAAGTTTTGTGGGGAATGAATAGGCGTGTAGATGTAGAATACAATTTCGAACCAACGGAGTGCATCGAAACAGTAAAAGAGTGCTTCAAATCGAACCTTACTTCGAAAACCCAAAGCTGGGACGTTTGAAGTACGCGCTAAAAAACCGAGTCACGGTGACATTTTTAAAAAGTTTTGTGGGGAATGAATAGGCGTGTAGATGTAGAATACAATTTCGAACCAACGGAGTGCATCGAAACAGTAAAAGAGTGCTTCAAATCGAACCTTACTTCGAAAACCCAAAGCTGGGACGTTTGAAGTACGCGCTAAAAAACCGAGTCACGGTGACATTTTTAAAAAGTTTTGTGGGGAATGAATAGGCGTGTAGATGTAGAATACAATTTCGAACCAACGGAGTGCATCGAAACAGTAAAAGAGTGCTTCAAATCGAACCTTACTTCGAAAACCCAAAGCTGGGACGTTTGAAGTACGCGCTAAAAAACCGAGTCACGGTGACATTTTTAAAAAGTTTTGTGGGGAATGAATAGGCGTGTAGATGTAGAATACAATTTCGAACCAACGGAGTGCATCGAAACAGTAAAAGAGTGCTTCAAATCGAACCTTACTTCGAAAACCCAAAGCTGGGACGTTTGAAGTACGCGCTAAAAAACCGAGTCACGGTGACATTTTTAAAAAGTTTTGTGGGGAATGAATAGGCGTGTAGATGTAGAATACAATTTCGAACCAACGGAGTGCATCGAAACAGTAAAAGAGTGCTTCAAATCGAACCTTACTTCGAAAACCCAAAGCTGGGACGTTTGAAGTACGCGCTAAAAAACCGAGTCACGGTGACATTTTTAAAAAGTTTTGTGGGGAATGATTAGGCTTTATGATTTAGAATAGAATTTCAACGAAACGGAGTGCATAAAATAGTAAAAGTGTGCTTCAAAATGAGCCCTACTTCGAAAACCCAAATCTGGAACGTTTGAAGTACGTGCTAAAAAACCAAGTCACGGTCGACGTTTTTCAAAACTATTGTGGGGAATGATTCTGCATAATGATTTAGAATCGAATTTTGAAGAATCATAGTGCATAAAATAGTAAAAGATTGCTTCAAATCGAACCCTACTTCGAAACACTAATCAGCGACGTTTGAAGTACAAGCTAAAAAACCCGAGTCACGGTCGACATTTTTAAAACTTTTGTAGGGAATGATTAGGCTTGATGATGTAGAAAAGAATTTCCAACAAGCGGAGTGCATCAAAACAGTAAAAGAGTCCTTCAAATCGAAACCTAATTCGAAAACCCAAATTTGGGACGTTTGAAGTATGTGGTAAAAAAACCGAGTCACGGTCGACATTTTTAAAAAGTTTTGTGGGGAATGATTAGGCTTTATGATTTAGAATAGAATTTCAACGAAACGGAGTGCATAAAATAGTAAAAGTGTTCTTCGAAATGAGCCTTACTTCGGAAACCCAAATCTGGGACGTTTGAAGTACGTGCTAAAAAAACCGAGTCACGGTCGACGTTTGTTGGAAGTTTTGTGGGGAATGAATAGGCTTGTAGATGTAGAATACAATTTAGAACCAACAGAGTGCATCAAAACAGTAAAAGAGTGCTTCAAATCGAACCCTACTTCGAAAACCCAAATCTGAGACTTTTGAAGTACGTGCTAAAAAACCGAGTCACGGTCGACGTTTTTCAAAACATTTGTGGGGAATGATTCGGCATAATTATTTAGAATAGAATTTTGAAGAATCATAGTGCATAAAATAGTAAAAGATTGCTTCAAATCGAACCCTACTTCGGAAACCCAAATCTCGGACGTTTGAAGTACGTGCTAAAAAAACCGAGTCACGGTCGACGTTTTTTAAAACTTTTGTGAGGAATGATTAGGCTTGATGATTTATAATAGAATTTAAAAGAAATGTATTACATACAACAGTAAATGAGGAATGATTAGGCTTGATGATTTATAATAGAATTTAAAAGAAATGTATTACATACAACAGTAAAAGAGTGCTTCAAATCGAACCCTATTTCGAAACACTAATCAGAGACGTTTGAAGTATGTGCTAAAAAACCCGAGTCACGGTTGACATTTTTAAAACTTTTGTAGGCAATGATTAGGCTTGATGATCTAGGAAAGAATTTCCAACAAGCGGAGTGCATCAAAACAGTAAAAGAGTCCTTCAAATCGAAACCTAATTCGAAAACCCAAATTTGGGACGTTTGAAGTATGTGGTAAAAAAGCCGAGTCACGGTCGACGTTT
>NW_019272741.1:0-10704 GCF_002738345.1 Cucurbita maxima
ATTATGTAAATAAGATATTACTCTAACTCTATATTTATTTTCATTTTTAAACTGATATTATTGGCCAATTTTAATCATTGTTTAGTTACTATCTTCACATATTTATGAATCTAACTAAAATTTTATTTATTCTAACTTTATTTCTTATAAGTTGCTAATAAAAAAATCTAATTAATTGAATTGTGATCTGATTATTACATGATCTGGTAAAATATGAAAAAATAATAAAAAAATCTAATTAATTGAATTGTGATCTGATTATTACATGATCTGGTAAAATATGAAAAAAATATTTGATCATAAATTAATTTCTTATAACCATAACTATAAACGAGAAATCTGAGATATTTTACGGTAATAACAGACCAAAATCTCTAGGTAAATCTTCATCTTCGGTTGAAACGTTTATTTTGGACGAAGATATTGTGGGGCTGAGTAAAGAGGATGCTGTTGGGACGAAAGGTTAGTGGAGAGAGGTGGAAAAATTTTATTTTTATTTTTAAGTATACTTTTTCGTTAATTATTTATGAATTATTATTATTATTATTTTGATGTATGTATATATATATATTTTTATAATTATTCTTTGTTTATTTATTTTTATTATTATTAAAACCTAAAAATAAAGGTAGATTTGACTAGAAAAAAATGGAATTTTTACCCAAAAACTAAATAACTCAAATCAAACTAAAAAAAATGGAATTCTTATCTATTTTTCTTCGGGTTAAATGCCAAGAAAATATGATAAATATGGTTAAGAGAAACACTGCCTTAATGTGCTTGAGATAATTTATGCTAAATAAAGAGAAAATATAGAAAATGCAATGAGGAATACTACTAGGAATTCAAAGAGAATTTCTGGCCGACGACATTGTTTTGGAGTAACTTTAGCAGCAATTATGGGAAGCTTTCGTTCGAGGTTTTTTGGCCAGAGAATGAACTTTGGCTTCAAGAACGGAATTCTTATCTATTTTTCTTCACGTTCAATGCCAAGAAAATATGATAAATATGGTTAAGAGAACCATTTATAACACTGCCTTCATTTACCTGAGATAATTTATGCTAATTAAGGAGAAAATATAGAAAATGCAATGGTCTCCTTGTGGTTTTCTTTATTTTTTTAATTAAAATTAGCACAACTTTGTTTTTCATCAAAATAAAAAATAGTAAATAAAAAAGAATTGATATTTATAACTATACTAACACATAAGGATATCCAAACTCAAAATTCTCATAGCATTTAATATTTTGCATGATATTAACGTTAAATTACCTTCCCAAAGAGGATTAAGAGCTTGTTCAACCCAAGTTTTTTTTGGGTGTATAATGAACAAAAACCCAATTGGCTATGCATCCATAAAAGAGCCTTGAGTATCTAAAGAAAAATTGAAGCTTCTAACCGGCTATTGCTTATTTTATTGTTTGCTTTGGAATCAAGCATATTATTATTAATACACGTTTTGCAGGATCCATAATACAATCTATAGGGAGCAAAGGGAACGAACCATGGAGCAATTGGCAAGTGACTATCTACAATTATCAAACAAACTAAGTTTTAAATGTTCATTGCAAGTCAAGAGATGACGATTTGAGCGAACACGTTTTGGACAACAAAGCCCAATTCAACTGGAGCTTCAAAATGAACTTTTGGCGTACTACTTTGTTTTGGTGCATTTAATGGTTTGAATGGACATGCTTCATTTGAGGATGTTGGCACCAGAACTAGCATTGACTTTCTCCATGGTGTGACTTTAAAAACTGCATTTGGGCAGCGTTTGATGATGGATTTTACTTGAAAAACATTCCTTCTGGTATATTATACACCCTTGGAAAAATGAAATAAAATCTCCCTCCCACAAAAACTTAAGATTTTGTATATTTGAAGTGTACAGCAGTGGGACACTTCTTTTGGGATTTTAGAATTCTTTAATGTTATAATTTGGTCCGGTTTCTAGCTTCTAATTGCAAGGACTCATACCCAAGATTTGAAATCTGAATTTGGTACTCAATGGCCATAGCATTCCCGTGACTGATATGGTCTGGTTACTTCTCGCTTCTAGGAGTAAAAACTATCAACACAAACCAACATGAGTCTTCTAACACGTTTTATCCTCAATCACGTGTTTGCTACAAAAATTCTCGAAAGGTCACCCAATATAAAATGGCTCCATGTAAATTCAGAGTTCCTACAGTTGAGTCACTAAAAAGAAAAGTGCACCTCGTTGATATAGATAGTAACTTTCAATTCTTTTTAAGCTTTTCTCAATCATCTATACTCGGGATTACTTTCGTTCGAATGTCATCTTTATTCATTCATGTACTCTCTTTGTCCGAGACTGGAGGCCACCCCTATGATATTAGAGATAGGTCATAATGTCCATAGCCGCTTCTATGTCTTCCCCTTTGGTTCTTATCTGGTGATATCCCGACCTTGTCGAGACGGTTTTTACTACTTCTCCAAAATAGCCTTGTATTTTCATCTCATTTAGCCAACTTTCTTCTCAGCGAGACGCCTTGTTACGTGACTCGCTTAAGTACTAATACCCATCTGGGCTAAGTAAGGGCTCTTTTGTGAGTAAGGGTCCTTACATGAGTTCTCTACATTCACCTAAGTTCACCCCTGTAGTATCTTTTATGACTGAGCTAGTCACATTTTCTCTCGTAGTGATATTTGACCACTGGCTTTTTTGAGCATGTGAANCATATCACTCTGGTTTGTAATCTAGCCTTAACGTTTTATGAACGTATTTTACTTCTGTCGTTACATTTAGTTTTGTGCATCTTTCTCGTATCCTATCTCAAACATATCATTGAACACATCATACCATACAATTCACATATTATAACATATGCATAACATATAAGAAGCATATCGATCCACAGACAATACACACATATCAATATATATGACACATGCAGAACCACGGGGCACGTATCAACATCAAATATAACCATGCCGATAGTAAGGTCACTTACCTGGTTAGCTTAAGTCGTTGTCACGTATATATCCTTAATGAAAGTTTGATTCCGTTCTTTGAAATCTAAGTCAAGCTATGTGAGTCCATGACATCCGTTCCAAGTTTGAACTCTATAAATTATTTTTCTAATTTACATTGTTAAAATTATGATATTTACTGTTGGACAAAATTTAATGGAGTTCCATGTCGTCTTATATATATATATATATATATATATTTTATTCTATTCAACAAATCGTCTCTCAATATTCCCTCCTCCCTCTTTGTAATTATTTTGATTCTGTAAATAGATTTTCAGTTCTGAAAACATTTTCAATTATGTAAATAAGATATTACTCTAACTCTATATTTATTTTCATTTTTAAACTGATATTATTGGCCAATTTTAATCATTGTTTAGTTACTATCTTCACATATTTATGAATCTAACTAAAATTTTATTGATTCTAACTTTATTTCTTATAAATTGCTAATAAAAAAATCTAATTAATTGAATTGTGATCTGATTATTACATGATCTGGTAAAATATGAAAAAAGATTTGATCCTAAATTAATTTCTTATAACCATAACTATAAACGAGAAATCTGAGATATTTTACGGTAATAACAGACCAAAATCTCTAGGTAAATCATCATCTTCGGTTGAAACGTTTATTTTGGACCAAGATATTGTGGGGCTGAGTAAAGAGGATGCGGTTGGGATGAAAGGTTAGTGGAGAGAGGTGGAAAAATTTTATTTTTATTTTTAAGTATACTTTTTCGTTAATTATTTATGAATTATTATTATTATTATTTTGATGTATGTATATATATATATTTTTATAATTATTCTTTGTTTATTTATTTTTATTATTATTAAAACCTAAAAATAAATGTAGATTTGACTAGAAAAAAGATGGAATTTTTACCCAAAAACTATATAACTCAAATCAAACTCAAAAAAATGGAATTCTTATATATTTTTCTTCGGGTTAAATGCCAAGAAAATATGATAAATATGGTTAAGAGAAACACTCCCTTAATGTGCTTGAGATAATTTATGCTAATTAAAGAGAAAATATAGAAAATGCAATGAGGAATACTACTAGGAATTCAAAGAGAATTTCTGGCCGACGACATTGTTTTGGAGTAACTTTAGCAGCAATTATGGGAAGCTTTCGTTCGAGGTTTTTTAGCCAGAGAATGAACTTTGGCTTCAAGAACGATGCAACTATTGGCACTGCATTTGGCGTGCAGATAAGAAGGGCTTTTTCTTGTATAATGGTCAAACAAATGTGTACGAGCTCATTCATCCATGAACTTTTTAGACAAAACCATCACCTTCGCCTTACTTCACATCAAATCCTTTCTTTTGTGTGAGAGTTGTGACGTGCTTGCTGCAACATTACTCTAATAAAAAGTTTACTAATCGTTTTATATGGAAATTTTTAAGATAAAAATACTCATGTCAAAATATTCAATTTGTTAAGGAAGAATAAGATATTGATGTGAACTTGAATATCATACTTTCGATCTTATAGAAAAATATAACGCACAAAAATGAAATAAATTTCAAAGTATATACACAAAAAATAAATGTATATTTGACAGAAAGGATGGAATTTTTACCCAAATCAAACTCAAAAAAATGGAATTTTTATCTATTTTTCTTCAGGTTCAATGCCAAGAAAATATGATAAATATGGTTAAGAGAACCATTTATAACACTGCCTTCATTTACCTGAGATAATTTATGCTAATTAAGGAGAAAATATAGAAAATGCAATGGTCTCCTTGTGGTTTTCTTTATTTTTTTAATTAAAATTAGCACAACTTTGTTTTTCATCAAAATCAAAAATAGTAAATAAAAAAGAATTGATATTTATAACTATGCTAACACATAGGGATATCCAAACTCAAAATTCTCATAGCATTTAATATTTTGCATGGATATTAACGTTAAATTACCTTCCCAAAGAGGAATAAGAGCTTGTTCAACCCAAGTTTTTTTTGGGTGTATAATGAACAAAAACCCAAATGGCTATGCATCCATAAAAGAGCCTTGAGTATCTAAAGAAAAATTGAAGCTTCTAACCGGCTATTGCTTATTTTATTGTTTGCTTTGGAATCAAGCATATTATTATTAATACACGTTTTGCAGGATCCATAATACAATCTATAGGGAGCAAAGGGAAAGAACCATGGAGCAATTGGCAAGTGTCTATCTACAATTATCAAACAAACTAAGTTTTAAATGTTCATTGCAAGTCAAGAGATGACGATTAGAGCGAACACGTTTTGGACAACCAAGCCCAATTCAACTGGAGCTTCAAAATGAACTTTTGGTTTACTACTTTGTTTTGGTGCATTTAATGGTTTGAATGGACATGCTTCATTTGAGGATTTTGGCACCGGAACTAGCATTGACTTTCTCCATGGTGTGACTTTAAAAACTGCATTTGGGCAGCGTTTGATGATGGATTTTACTTGAAAAATATTCCTTCGTGTATATTATACACCCTTGGAAAAATGAAATAAAATCTCCCTCCCACAAAAACCTAAGATTTTGTATATTTGAAGTCTACAGCAGTGGGACACTTCTTTTGGGATTTTAGAATTCTTTAATGTTATAATTTGGTCCGGTTTCTAGCTTCTAATTGCAAGGACTCATACCCAAGATTTGAAATCTGAATTTGGTACTCAATGGCCATAACATTCCCGTGACCGATATGGTCAGGTTACTTACTTCTCGCTTTTAGGATTAAAAACTATCAACACAAACCAACATGAGTCTTCTAACACGTTTTATCCTCAATCACGTGTTTGCTACAAAAATTCTCGAAAGGTCACCCAATATAAAATGGCTCCAGTTAAATTCAGAGTTCCTACAGCTGAGCCACTAAAAAGAAAAGTGCACCTCGTTGATATAGATAGTAACTTTCAATTCTTTTTAAGCTTTTCTCAATCATCTATACTCGGGATTACTTTCGTTCGAATGTCATCTTTATTCATTCATGTACTCTCTTTGTCCGAGACTGGAGGCCACCCCTATGATATTAGAGATAGGTCATAATGTCCATAGCGGCTTCTATGTCTTCCCCTTTGGTTCTTATCTGGTGATATCCCGACCTTGTCGAGACGGTTTTTACTACTTCTCCAAAATAGCCTTGTAGTTTCATCTCATGTAGCCAACTTTCTTCTCAGCGAGACGCCTTGTTACGTGACTCGCTTAAGTACTAATACCCATCTGGGCTAAGTACGGGCTCTTTTGGGAGTAAGGGTCCTTACATGAGTTCTCTACATTCACCTAGGTTCACCCCTGTAGTATCTTTTATGACTGAGCTAGTCACATTTTCTCTCGTAGTGATATTTGACCACTGGCTTTTTTGAGCATGTGAACCTTTCAAGTTCTTGCACAGAATCCTAAGGAACTCTCTGAAAACTCTTGTTTGGTAGCTAGCCTCCCTCAAACTCTGAGGATACTACGTTTAGTGTCTTCTCTAAGACATCATGTCTTTACTATACATGTTTACAAGTCTCCATCTCACTATCCTTCAGGTAGTTTCCAAAATTACGTTGTTTGGAAGTTCTACCTCTACCTGAGAATGCTTCACAAGTTTAGCATTACACTCGTGTATGAAACTGAAGTTCTACTCTTTGTAGTCCAGATCACCTACATGGTTCTTATTAACACCCATCTGGACTTTCTTCCTTCAGACAGCGAAGGCATGGCCATAGCTTGACCTCTTTTCTTGCTGTTCTCAACCCTGAGGTTCACTGACTACCTTGACAGTTCCACGTCCTTCACCTTGTGAGCATACATGCCCTAACCAAAGGATATGTTATAACACAATTTTATGGTCCTGATAACCACGTGTTGCTTTTGAACTTGGTCCTCTCCACCAAAGTCCAAAATGACTTGTCATCCATAAGGTGATCCTTTAGTAGGAATATCCTACACCCCACGACTCATTAGTGGTATAAAAGCGCACATCTCACTTATGGAAGTCCTTAAACCTTAACTTATATCATGAAGACTCCAACCAACCTTGAAGCCATGGCCTCCATAGCTTCACTCTCTTTGTTGGTGAATCTTATCTCTCGACTTCCAACTTAACCAAACTCACTCGTGAAAATGGTTTGCTTGAGGGGTGCTTAATTCCTACAGTGGTCGCCCTTACTTGTAAGAATGATGTTGTCTGGGTCTACTATGTGATCTCCACGGAGGCATGCTTGACATCTAGAATTATGGCCATGGGTGGCTGGGTCATAGGTATATCATATCATACTGGGCCTTAAAAAGTCTCATGTACATTTCTATGTATTGGACGTCACGCACTCTGCAGAGTTACCTTTCTGTCTTCCTAAGGCCAGTAAACTAAAACAAGACCCCTCTCGGCCTCCTCACAATAACCCGAATCTAGCATCAACATATAGAGGGAATGTTCACTTTTAACACCCTAAAGTGTTAACCCAAAACATACATCAAGTTCTTACTAGCGTTACATCATATCATAACCTACTAAACAAGGTTAGATTGCGTACCTGGTCGCGGCGAGGCATGTCGTCGAGCTGACTCATAGAGGTGTACGACTCTCTATCCTAGGAAAAGTCTACAGAATCGAAAACACGACTACTCTGATACCAATCTGTCAGGACCTGACTTTCAAGGCTTCAAAAGACCGAATTGTGACTAAAAAGACGAAATCGAAAACAAATAAAAAAATAAAAAAATAAAATAGAAGGTAACAATCTGGAAAATTTTAAAACAAGAAAAGGAAATCAAGGACGCCAAAATTAAATATAAAATCAAAGTCAAATGTTACAAATAGGAATTGCAAATATAAAATGAAATACAAAAGACTCCAAATATGAAAACGAACGAAGGACTCTAAAAGACCGACAAGGGACTAACGCTCTGGAACGACACCCCTCTGTGACAGTGCAACTCTCGAACACCTTCCCGTATCGACTGGTACCTGAAAAAAAAAAGGAAGAAAGGGGTGAGTATAAAAATATACTCAGTAAGCAACCTACTTGTAGGCTCTTTTCGCATCCTTAACTTAGTCGGTATACACGGTTTTATCTCTGGATTTTAGTGAGTGCAAATCATGCTACAACTCTCTTTTCTGTATCTTAAGAGGTTTGCCTATCTTATGCAGTGAATGATCAGTGTCCTGAGGTGAGGCGCGACCTCATAAGTAAATCTGAGGGGATCATATGGCTGGATCTGAATATGTGACTCTCTCTGAACATCATCCGTGGAGGTTAGTTGACGACCCTCAAATGGAACCATACATCCACTAAACGGGGTGCGACCCCCTGTGTGTCGGTCAGCTACTGAGTTATCCTACGTGGCTCCACGTCCCCTGCTCAGGGACGGGTTTCTACGGCCCAAGAAACCTATTCAGAATACCCCTTAGCTATCACCACTAGGTCTGGGCACCTTTCACACTTCCCTATCCGGATCTGCCAAGCTCAACGATCTCCGTACCGGAGCTCTGTCTCGACGGTACGGTATCGGAGCAGAGAGGGAAGTGGAGGTTCTGATGACACTATCCACACTGCTAAACTCTAGCGGGCTACCTACAGTTACCGTGGTGACCTACTATTCTTTCTAGGGTGGAACTTGGTGGCTTAGACTTGGATTCATGCATCTTTAGGATTCTCGTGCAAGGTCTCACAAACCTATCAGGTTTCGAATTTTGGGCTCTGGATCCGTCGGTAATCGTTTCGCGGGTCAAAATGCACGGTATTCTAGAGGTCCCCCAATCTAGGGTCTCATCTAGCCTACCTAGTCACAAATACCCTAATCTAAGCTCATAATTTCTCCTTGTTCATCAAGAAAGATAACACAAGCCATCATCATGCATAGGAGTTAACACACAGCAGTTCATGCAATATTAACAAACATGCTCAACGGGAAGATAACGTCCACCTTTACCTGGAGCGCAGATTTCACAAGTTTTCCATCCTCCTCATGCATACATACTTTATCAGAATCTCAATCAAAACAGATTTAATAAATATTTCATATCTAGCTTTCCTTAATCATTTTATTTTCACAGTTTCCATACTAATATGCTAGGTCCGGCTAGCTAATTTTATGGGTGGTAGCATGCATGCATGTTCCTAGCGGTTCATACAAGTACTGCTCGTGGGAATTCAAATGGCTACTTACATGGTTGACGCGTGCCTTCCCAAGCTCGAATCATTTGCCGGAAAAGGTTCCAAAAATTCTGGAATTTCCTTGATAGGTTCTAATTCACATAAAAATAGGATCAGAGTTGAAATCGAGGCAAAGAACAAGCAAACGGAGGTCGAACGGAGGGAAAACGGTCACTCACGCGCCTACAAGCGCGCTGACACGCTCTGGAGGGTGTACTACGCGTGACTTCCCACGCAGTCGCAGGCCAGCGACCGGTCGGGCCAGTTCGAGTGGTTGGGACTCAGGCCGACCCGATTGCGCGCGCCTGATGCACTTCTCCAGCCCGCGGTCGCCACATGTCGCTCGTCGATCCTGTAGCGCTCCTCCGTACGTCGGCCGACATGTGGCGGCGATTCCTCCTCTCTCTTCTTGCATTTTTTTCCAATTTTCCAGAAACGTGAGTTTTGGAGTTTTCGATCCATTTTCTTCTGATTTTTATATCTTTCAATACATAATCCGAATCAACAAGTTCTCTTCACGAGTATTATAGATGTCATATTCTATTTCTACAATATATTTTTCTTGTATTTTTTTTGGTAATCACAGGTCTTATTATTTGAGTTCGAATTTGGGAAAAAACACGAGTTCTTACCGAAAATAACGTTTTCTTGAAACTCCAATTTTCGTCCAGAAACTTCAAAAGACCTGTGTGAATCTTATTTTTGTTACATACCTCAAAAACTCCAGATCTAATGCTCATGAAATTTCTTAGATCTAGATAAAATCGAAAGGAATGAGTGGATCCACCACCCAAACTTCTTTTCTAGCACCGAGAGGAGTATTGCTTCGAAGTTTCTTACCTTGGATTAGATCTCCAACAACAATTTGTCTTCTCTACTATTCCTCTCTCCCAAACCCTTAACTTCTTCTCCTTTCTCCTTTCTCCTTTCTCTCTCTCTTTTTCTTTTCTTTCTTTTTCTCCTCTTTTTAGAGCCCAAACAACTGGACCCTTTCTAAGAGACCCTTTGTAAGAGACCCTTTTGCCCATATGTTGTTATTTTATTTATTTATTTATTTATAAAAAAATTCGAGTATTACTTCTTATCTATTTTTCTTTCTGTCTTATCTATTTTATTTTTATTTTCGGTTCAATGCCAAGAAAATATGATAAATATAGTCAAGAAAACTATTTATAACACTTCCTTAATGTGCTTGAGATAATTTGTGCTAATTATGGAGAAAATATAGAAAATCAAACAGTCTCATTTGTGGTTTCCTTTATTTTTTAATTAAAATTAGGACTTTGTTTTTCATCTCAATCAAAAATAGCAAATAAAAAAGAATTGATATTTATAACTATGCAACACATAGGGATATCCAAACTCAAAACTCTCATAGCATTTAATCTTTTGCATCGATATTAACCTTAAATTACCTTCCCAAAGAGGATTAAGAGCTTGTTCAACACAAGTTTTTTTGGGTGTATAATGAACAAAAACCCAAATGGCTAAGCATCAACAAAAGAGCCTCAAGTATCTAAAGAAAAATTGAAGGATCCATTATTATTAATACACGTTTTGCAGGATCCAAGATACAAG
>NW_019272741.1:10739-12541 GCF_002738345.1 Cucurbita maxima
AATGTTCATTGCAAGTCAAGAGATGACGTTTGAGCGAAACCATTTTGGACATGCATGCCCGATTCAACTGGAGCTTCACAATGAACTTTTAGCGTACGAATTTATTTTGGTGCAACTTTAATGGTTAAAATGGACATGCTTCATTTGAGGATTTTGGCCTGGGAACTAGTATTAGCTTTCTCCACGGTGTGACTTTAAAAACTGCATTTAGATAGCATTTGATGATGGATTTTACTTGAGAAATATTCCTTCGGATATCTTTGAATTATACACCCTTGGGAAAAATGAAATAAAATCCTCGAACCACAAAAACCTGTTTTTTTTTCTTTTATGTTGGATTGCTCACCCATGTAGTAATTCAACATAGTGTTGTTGACCTAAGATTTTGTATATTTGAAATCTACAGTAGTGAGAGGAATCTTTTGGGATATCAGAATTCTTTTAATGTTTATAATTTGGTCGGGTTTTGAGCTTCTAATTGCAATGACTCATACCCAAGATTCGAAATATGAATTTGGTACTTAATGGCCCTAGGATTCCCGTGACGATATAGTCAGGTTACTTACTCCTCGCTTCTAATAGTAAAAACTATGAACGCAAACCAACATGAGTCCTTCTAACACGTTTTGTCCTCAATCACGTGTTTGCTACAAAAATTCTCAAAAGGTCACTCATCATAAAATTGCTCTAGTTGAATTTGGAGTTTCTATAGTTGAAACACCAAAAAGGAAAGTGCACCTCTTTGATATAGATAGTAACTTTCAATTCTTTTTCAGATTTTCTCATTCATCTATACTCTGGATTGCTTTCCTTCGAATGTCATCTTTACTCATTCATGTGCTCTCTTTGTCCGAGACTAGAGGCCACCCCTATGATGATAGAGATAGATAGGTCCCTAAATAATGATTGTTTGTGTTTTCATTTGCATGGCCCCCTATAGTGGGGCCACTTACTTAGCATTCTTTCAAATACTCAAGCCGTGTGCCACATTATTTTTCAAATCAAGGCAAGGTGCACTTTTACGGAGGACGGCTGCTTCACGAGCAGAGACTGTGGCACGTGCATAAGGTAGATTGATATTTAAATTTCTAGGTTTAGGTTAGAATAGGTTGTTATGCATTTCATTGTTTTAAATTATTTTGTATTGCTCTTATTTTTCTCTTAATTTCAGTATTTCGTATTTAAATACGTAAGGACATGGGTGTGTTTTCGAGAGAATAGTTGTTTTAAGCGTTTTTCGAAGTTTATGTAATAAATGATGGTTATGCGAATGTCATAGCAAAATAATAATAATAATAATAATAAATAAATAAATAAAATAATAAATAAAGATATAAGCCAACAAAAATAATTATAAAAAAATATTTAAAATAATAATAATAAATAAATAAATAAACCAAAAAAAAAAAAAAAAACCTTTCCTCACTCCTCTCCACTAACATCTCATCCCATCCCACAATTATCTCTCCTTAAGCCATCTTTAAGAAAACTGAAAAACAACAGATTGGAGTACAAAAATGAGAATGGTCTTTACCCAGTTGAGACTTTCTGTAGATTTACTTGAAGATAGATTTAATAAATAAAATATATATTAAATCTTCATTTTCTTTTATTTTTTTTAGAAATCATAGCCAATTATAGTTAGATGTTCATTAAATTATTACAATGGTTTAGCTTTGAGTTAGAAATTAAGTGTCAATCATTATACGAATTCTAGTAAATTTTAAATTATTACAATGGTTTAGCTCTGAGTTAGAAATTAAGTGTCAATCATTATACTAATTCTAGTAAATCTCACTAAT
>NW_019272742.1:0-12582 GCF_002738345.1 Cucurbita maxima
TTATTGAAAATAGAATATGTTTTTGTTTACAAACTATGAGTTTTAGGACATAAAACCCAACAACAGTCTTAACCTACGTTCATGTCTTCATGAGTTCCAAGCGACGTAGTCTTAACCCACATCTAAAGGCTTGCCCTCTGATACCGTCCGCTAACCTATGCCCAAGACTTCATGCATTCCAAGCAGCGTAGTCTAAGTCATGAGCACGTTGTACCGTGGGAGGTCTTAGGAGTTTTTTATTCTTGGCTAGGGCAACTTACTATCTTCTTGTTCCATATAATGACACTTTCATAATTATCCATATCATCAGGGTAATTTGGTAATTTACAACTTTTAGAATATTTTATTACTATCTTCTTAGTCATTTTTTGGTCCTTGAGTATCTTGAAATTCCCACTTGATAAGGAATTAAATATCCAAAAAGTTCCTTAAAAATTGGAAAGTGACCTTTTTGTACTTTTGGCTTAGGTTTTTATTCCCAATACTTCTCCAAAGGCCTTAGTCCTTAGAGTTACTCATTAGTGTTTAGAAAAACTTGCTTAAGACCCTTTTCCTAGCTTAATCCTCTTAATTTCGTTATTGGATCCTTTTGGTCTTACGTGGGTGGCTTTGCTTCAATTTTTGGGTGTTACACCTTCTTACCTCGATCGACCACCAACAAACAACTAAAAAAGAAACGTAGAAATTTAAAATAAACAGACGACTGGATTCCTTAGGATGACACCCTCTGTGACCTCATAGTTCTCGAGCAATTCTACTACAACACATGTTCATCGACAGCTCGATTCACATGAGTTACCACTAACATAGATATTTTGCTTCGAAACTCGGTCATACAACAAAAAAATTCAAACATGACAAGTAAAACATGTGAATCAAGTATATTTTACAACACAAAATATCAAAGTAAGTTTTCAACAACAAAAGCACATGTACTTAAAACAGACTTAGAAAAGGGTTCCTTGTTGTCTCGAGCCTGCTGGTCTCGTCCTCGATTGGCCTGCAACTTCTTATTTGGCCAAAAAAGTTAAAATAATCTTGATAAGTAATTAATTTACTTAATAAATAGCTAACTTGTCATTCACAAGTTTATTACTTATCATTCTAGTTGTTCTTAAGTTTTATTCTCAGTTAATTCCTAGTTTCTTTTACTTGGATCATTTGTAAGTTAGTAAGATATTTCAATTACCTCTCCTTAGGTTACTTCTACATGGTTATTTAGAATTTTAAGACTAGTATGTAAGACTCACTCTCAATCAATTACTGTCCGTCTACTAATTTCTTTAGCAGCATGTAACATCATATATACCAAAGGATAGAAATACTCATTGTTCCTAACTTAGCACACATCGCGTCGGTCATGAACTCTGCGAGGATTAGTAGACTACAATACTCATATTTTAAATCTTCCAATAATTTGTTTTGCGATAAATGAAAATGCAGCAAAAATGAGAATCAATATTTGCTTTACCATGGTTAGAAGAAATATCTCTCTGAAAGCACAAAATATTATGGACAAGGTCAACTAAATTGACAAGCATTGAAAGACCTTGATAGCATTTCTGACGCTTGCCTATTGTGTATGTATGTTACGTGACAAAATTTAGTGCATCTAGAGATGTTTTTGCCCGTCATAATCTAGCTTTGAAGCCCCAAAGCCCCCCATCTCCCTTATATTTCTTATTCCCTATTTGCTTCCCTACTCCTTCATTGGCACCCTCTTTCTTCCATTTTTTGTGTTTTTCTCACGATGAATGGCTATCCATTTTCAGTGTTCGAGGGAATTTGCTACTTTTTGGGTTTTCTCTCTTTTTAAATATCTTTTTGTTTCCTTTGTTCATAAATTATGTTGTCAGTTTAGGTTCATTTTGTTGGTGTTATTATAACACGTGCAGAAGAAATTTGGATCTTAGGCACTCTAAGTACATCAATTATAGTAAATTAGCTAGCATGTTCAAAATCATTGAAACTTATTGAGTTTGAATACTGACCTTTTGTAGTTCAAATTCATTCTTCCAAACGAATGGTTTCGAACCACCGCTAGTGTCTTTCGTACTATTCTCCGACCTTAGAATAAGATTGTGGAATCCGGTGAGTGATGAAACTTGATAGAAATTTAGTATAGGTAAAGAGAGAGTTTTGAGAGATTTTTTCAAAGTTTTTGAAGAAGAATTTCCATGTACATTGATCACTGTTAAGAATATTTAGTAATAAATTATAGTTTACCATATATATTATATTTGATATTTTATTATAAGGCAAATATCTAATATTTGCTTTATTATCATAGGCATCTTTCCATTTATTGTTATTTCCATTTATTACTATTTCCATATCCTTGTAATTTATTTGATTATAAATAAGATAACTTTCACACCATTTAGGTGTGGTGGATTAATCAAACATTCACATGGTATCAGAGCCCTCTCGGTTTAACAACCCCGATCCTTTCTTTTCAATGGCTTTTGAATCCTCTAATCTTCTACTCCACCACCCCTGCTGGTTTTGACGCCGCAGGGGCAGTCTTCATGGCTGCCATAGTTGGAGCCGATTGATTGCTCTTCGGCTCCACCCTATTGACCTCCAAATCACCTTTCGTCATACTCTGTACATACAACCTCACCTTTTCCAACCCAATCGGTTTTCTCCTTGGCCAATATAGTCTCTCTCATTTTCTTCCCAATCAACCTTCATCCTTCACATAAATCCTAACCTAAACCTATCAACCTTTTGCAGAGATTTACCTTCGGAATCTGGGTGCCGCACTGGCCTATTCGCCAACCAAGTTGCCGCCGCCCTTCCTGCCAAAATTGGCTTCTTCGCCCGATGAGGCGACTCTTCAAACTGCCCTTCTCGCCAAAATTGGCTCCTTCGCCCAATGTGGCGAATCTTCCGGCTTCAACATTGTCTTTGTCCCTTGCTCTAGGTTTCCCCTTCTACTTCTTGGGGTTAGAAATATTCTCACCAGAGCCAAGGCAGCATCGTCGCTAAGCGACAATCCCTCTTCATGGGTTAGACATATTCTCGCCGAAGACAAGGCAGCATCGCCGCTGAGCGGCGATCCCTCTGCAATTTTTTATGGCCAAGAACCGGATTGTTAGCATCTTCATGAAAAGTGTTTCTCAACCTCTTTGAATTTTTCAGATTCAAGCTTCACGTTCGTTTAAATCCGACGCTTAGCTTGCGGTGGGGTGTTAAGAATATTTAGTAATAAATTATAGTTTACCATATATATTATATTTGATATTTTATTATAAGGCAAATATCTAATATTTGCTTTATTATCATAGGCATCTTTCCATTTATTGTTATTTCCAAAAATCTAAGGATAATTTTGAATAAACTAGAGTTCATAGTTAGCTCAGGATTAAGATCGAGTTACCTAGGTCATAAATGAAAAAATCAGTCTCAATAGTAAACGACATTATAAAGTGAGAGAGGTTTTTTTCATGGTCCGATCTTATGCAATACTCATTGCATAGGACGCTCCCATTCACATGTCTTTAGATGTACAATTTAGTGATCACATTGTTTATATCATATACAAAAGTGGGTCGCATCCATAGTGTCCCCAAAATAAGGTACTCAGCCTTATCCCTGTACTATAACTCATTTGACTATATACTTGAACTTGATCCACTCTTGTGTCTCTACATATAGTTCAAGTAATCATACTATAGCCAGAGTGCTCTTAGTTTATTGGATTTAGATTAATGATCGAAACATTTACTTTATTCAATAGCAATCTTTAATAAATAAATATCAATAATAACTTTATTGAAAACAGAATATGTTTTTGTTTACAAACTATGAGCAATATAGGTACTGTCAATATACTTCAAACACCTTAAAAGGGAAACCTAAAATCAATTCGGCTCAAAGTTGCATTTACATTTTATTTCAACGACCCGAAGCTACCCCTAAAAATTACTATAACATTATAACTCAATTCAAGGGTTTTGATCCAGTAGAAAAGGTTGGACGATAATATTACCTATGAAATCTCATCAAGAATGCTTGATTAAGACGAAGTAACAACGTTAGAAAACTCAAAGATACCCCAAAAATGAACTAAAAAATTATAATTCACTGAAAATTATTAAAACATTATAACTCAATTCAAGGGTTTTGATTCAATAGAAAAGGATGGATAATCTTACCCATGAAATCTCATCAAGAATGCTTGATGATTAGAAATCACGAACCTCCATAATAGTATAATATTGTCCACGTTAAAAAATAAGTTCTAATTGTTTTACTTTTGGTTCCGTAAAAGGCAACACACCCTAGACATCACACCAATGGAAATAGTAATTCTTACGTATAACAATAAGCAGTTAGGATTGTCTATTGGCTTGTTGGCTTCATTCCCCTTTCCACACCCTATTGGCTTGTTGAGTGGGCATCATCGTATTTCCTGAAATGATTCTCACATAGGCTTGTAGTGGGATTTATTTGAGTTATCGGTGCTACTGGAGGTGCGTAGCCTAAGGTAGCACAACTTAAGGTGCGTCCGCCCTAGTCACTAAACCTTCACGAGGTAGGCTATCTTCACCACCACCTTTTCCTCTACCTCTAATACAGGGTCATCTCCTTCCTTGTCATTCTCTTTAGTGTCCTTTATGTGACATGATGCTAAAACCAATATATAATTTCTTAAGTCTATATCTCTCTAACATAAATTGCATCATATCACATATAATCACAACATATAATTCAGTAAACATGACATATTCATAAAAATACAACTAGGTAGAACATAATGCTTCCATAAATCATATAGTTAGAGCTCCACATATTTGATACTAAATTACATTCAATATTAGTAAACAAAAAAAAGTACATGCAACTAAAGACATTTCTTTATCTTATCTTATACCAGACATACCTGATGGTGACATGACATCGATTGTGAAATCATGGAACGTTGCAAGCCTATCTCTTAGGCAAGTCTACCGAATCTATAACTTAGAGCTCTGATACCAACGGTAACGACCCTAGATTTCTATTAGCCTAAAGTTTCCACCGTCATCATATCCTATGCTCTTATACGAAATTAAGCATTTAAACTTCATCTTAAAATAGTGGCATGGACTTACTCATTTGAAAGAGTCTTTAAAACAACATAAAGAAATAGTAACTAAAACCATTAAAACATCAAAGTAAAAATGCCCTATACTAACCTATGCCTAAGAAAATTAAATACTACTATTCTATGCACGTGTCATTATCTCTATTTGTGATGTCCTCGTCAGTTGTATAGGGGTGTCTAGCTCTTACCTAAAATAGAAGTAGCACAAGGCTTGAGTATTTTAAGGAATACTTGACCCCACTATTGAGGCTAGGAATGCAAACACATGGAACTAATGATCTTAAGAACCTATTGTTAAAAATATCATAGGGGTAGCACAAGGATAGTCAGGCCACTTACTTGGTTGGTATTGGCCGACATTTTCTTTAAACTCAAGTACGTTTGAATTTTGTCTCTCGAAGTTACTCCAAGTGTTGTCAGGAGTTGTTTCCTATTAAAACGCCCATCTCATTTCGTTAGTAATTTACATTTCTAATCTAATTTAACTTGAACTTCAGAAATAAGACTTTATACTACACTTAAATATTTCTATTAGAGTAAAAATAAGCTTTGGGAGGGCAAAAAACGTAAAGGTCGTTATCAAAATTTCAAACCGAGCCTAATACGCCATTTTTTAGCCTAGGACTCCGAAATGCCGAACCGAAGGAGCCGGTGTATGCAATAGTGACCCTGTCGCTGAGGGACAATGACATATGAGCAGGTTTCGAAGTGGTTCGAGGCGCAGGTCTCAAATGTTCATGTGGGTGCACAGGTCTGTGTAGTGGATCCGTGGGTTGGACTGTGTTCTGTGCATTTGGGCTTGAATGTGGGTTTTTGGACAAAGCACAGAGGAACTAGACTACTGGACTGGTTGTTGGTGGGTATCAGGTTGTGGTGTTGGGTATCTAGTTACTATACCAAACTGGGTATGGGGTTGCTTGACTAGAATGAGGTTGCGGGTATTCGAGTTTGGGTCCGAGCAGGTGGACTTCATCTTCTCCACTCATTTCCACGCATTTTCCTTTCTTCATTCCTTCGTATAAAAACTCGTTGTCTACATCCTATTTCTTCTCCTTCATTCTCATGGTGTTAACCGTCTTTGTAAGTTTGATCCTACCCCTCTATCTCACTAGTGTTGTGTACGTTGGATCCCATGGTCGTCATCTCGACATCGTCATTTGTGCAGAGGTGCCTTGCATTTACCTAAAAAATAAGAGCAGCACATGTCTTTAGTATTTTAAGAAATACTCATTAAGTAACCCCACTACTAGTATAGGGTAATGCAAACACGTGAAATCATGGTTATCATAAAATATCATTTCATGGCCTTGGTCTCATATTCGTTTCGGGTAGAATTTGATGTGCAGTACTTCTCTACTCACAACTTATATACACAAACATTAACTTGGGCTTCAACTAGCATACGCTCACGCTGTTGGTATACCATGGAGGGAAGGGAGTGCACATAGTATTGTGGTGTATACAATATAGTATCATAACATCATTGTTAACATAAATGTCGTAAGGTACGTGTCCGTACTAATCATGACGGGGAGGTATTTCGGTACACATGAACATATAATATGAATTAGATCCCAATAGTTTAAAATAATGGCATATAACTATGAATAAGGTAGTGTACAATGCAATACCATACTTTCATATCATGTCACGTTCCTCAATGACATAACGTGTCAATATGATATTCTATAACTTATATATCTCATCATTACAACAAGTCATAACATAATAAGCAAATATAACAATCAAAAGGTATGACACTTGTAACCGTCACTAGGCATGCGCCGACAATTAATCAAACAAGTCACCTCTAATTTACCTTCAATTCATAGTAAGCTTATTCCCGCCGCTGAGCTCACAATTAATCAAACAAGTCACCTCTAATTTTTACCCTCAATTCATGGTAAGCTTATTCCCAACACTAGAAGGATTAATCAAACAAGTCACCTCTAATTTACCTTCAATTCATGGTAAGCTTATTCCCAACACTAGAATGAGGGTTTAAACCTTCGACCTTGTGGTTAACAGCCACACACTCTAACTAACTGTGCTATTCCAGGTAATTGTTTGTAATACCTCAAGCCCACCAGACCCTTATAAGAAATGTTTATCCCCTCTCCAACCAATGTTGGATCTCACAATCCACTCTTCTTGGGGGCCAGCGTCTTCGCTGGCACACCGCTTTGTGACTAACTTTGATAGCTTTTGTAATAGCCTAAACCCACCGCTAACAAATATTGTCCGCTTTTGCCCATTACGTATCATCATCAGTCTCACAATTCTAAAACGAGTCTATTAGGGAGAGGTTTCCCCACTCTTCTAAGGAATGCTTTGTTCCCATTTTCAGCCGCTAAAAAATATTGTCCATTTTTACTCATAACAAATCGTCGTCAGAATCACAGTTCTACAACACGCTATTAGAGAGATGTTTACAGACACTCATAAGTTATTCTTCATTCTTCTCTAATGCGGGATCAAAGGGCATGGGTTCAAATCCCACGTCTGACAATTCAAATAAACGTAAAATAAAAATACAATTATCACGACATGATTTTCCAAGCATCTAAGAAATTTAGTGTTCTTCAAGTTTACCCTTACGCCCGAATCTCAAGGACACTGTGATTTTCTGTACCGCCTGGGTGCATAACAAATGGTGAGTTGTGAGCCTCCAACAATATCTCATTCCATAATTCCTCAATTGTTGGAATATATAGGCGTCCTTGACATAACCCTTCAAAGAAACTGTGTACTCGACCTACTACTCATTATATATATATATATATATATATATTTGGTATGTTTTGGTCTTCTTGTAAGAAATTCGACAACTAATCTCGAGTTGCAAATCATTTGATCTTTCAAGAGTCATATATGCCATATAGTCATATATTACATATTCGCCAACTCACCTATTGCAATTTGAATCGATAGTAGGGGAAATGGTAAGTGCATAACTAAATTACCTCATTTCTGGTATGCTTAGAAGAGTTAAACTACGTGGCACCAATGGTCGGGAATAGCTTAGATAAGCTAAATAGGGCACAACTGTAATAACTCAATTTTAAAGACTTCAAAGCACAACTATAATAACTCAATTTTCAAGACTTCAAATCCATTATTCATGACACATCGTGACACATAAAAAAATTCATAAAATTTGGAACAAGATTCGAAAACTAAGTACAACAACTCGTAACACATAGAACTGACGTGACAAAGAAAAATTTTGATAAAAATTGGAACGAGATTCGAAAACTATGAACAACAACTTGTACACATAGAACTGACGGCTCGAGACGACCCTCCTCTGTGACCTTAACTAACAATTAGTGATCACCCTAAAAGGAAAAGTAATATCTAGTGCAACTAAATAAGTAACCTACTTGTAGGCGGTAATCGAATCCTTGTTCGAGCGAGTTGCCACGGGTTTTTCTCTAAGTTATAGAAAGTTCAAGTGTAGATTATATGTAATGACCCGTTTTCTAGGGACTTAGAGTCACTAGAATATGCATGATGTAACTACTTTATGCGAAAATATTTTTTACATTATGTTTTTGTATTGAAGCTACCCCTAAAAAGAACACAATATTATTATTAAGAATGCTAGATTAAGACTATGTAACAATGTTAGGAATCACGAACCTACATAATTATATGACATTGTCCACTTTGGTTGGAGGGTTAAATTTTTCCACATACTAAAATGGAATGATTCATTCCCATTGCTAAAAAGAGAGATGAACCTCCGACCTTATGGTTAACAATCATTAGCCTAGATATTGTCTACTTTGACACATTACATATCGTCGTCAACCTCACGGTTTTAAAACACGTCTAATAGTAAGAGATTTCCACATGCTTATAAGAAATGTTTCATCCCCTCTCCAATTGACATGGGATCTCACAATCCACCCCTTTGTGTTCCCGGCAATCTCGTTGGCACACCACCCAATGACTAGCTCTAATACAATTTGTTACAAACCAAGTGTACCTCTATCAGATATTGTCTACTTTGGCTAATTACGTATCACCATCAGCCTCACAATTTTAAAATATGTCTAGTAGGAAGAGATATCCACAACCTTATAGTTAATGTTTGGTTCCCATCTCCAATTGCTAGCAGATATTGTTTGTTTTGGCCTGTTATGTGTCGTCGTAAGTTTAAAAGTTTTAAAACGCGTCTTTTAGGTTGAGATCTCCACACCCTTATAAGGAATGCTTCATTCCAACCAATGTTAAGTCTTATAATAAATAGTTAGGATGGCTAAGTGGTTGAAGGTGTTAGGACGTAGTTTTGGTCCTCGTGAGTTGAAATCCCACTTTTGACAACTTAGAAAGGTTTTCTTTTATAAGGTGTTTTTTCCCACTTTTGACAACTTAGAAAGGTTTTCTTTTGTCAAAAAGGTTTTCTTTTATAAAGTGTTTTTTATTAAATTGGTTCAAAATTTTTACTCAAAAGATGTGGATTTTTGACAACTTAGAAAGGATTTCTTTCATAAAGTGCTATTTTTTTTATTAAATTGATTCAAAATTTCTACTCAAAAGATGTTTTCCACTACCTGAACTCCTTCCTATTAGTAGAATGTCCGACCTTGTTGTTAAAGGACGCATGCTCTACCCAATTGAGTTATTACAGCTAAGAGCTGTTCCAACTAATCATTTGTAATAGCTCAAGGCCACCATTAGTAAATATATTCAGCCTTGGCTCGTTACGTATTATTGTCAACTTCACGGTTTTAAAACGCATCTATTAAGGAGTGGTTTTCACATCCTTATGCGGGAAGTTTCTTCCCCTCTCCAACCTACGTTCAATCTCACAATCCATTCGCTAACAAATATTGTCCATTACACATCACCATCAACCGAACAATTCTAAAACGAGTCTACTAGGGAGAGGTTTCTACCTCCTTATAAGGAATGTTTCATTCCCCTTTCCAAAGGCTAAAAAATATTGTCCACTATTTTATTAAGAGGATATTTTGGAGATATATTAGTTAGAATATATGTGAGATATTTAGGGAGTTGTTAGTATAAATTTGATTAATCATCTATTTTATTTATTTACAACATTTAGTTAGTTATATATTTTTTTTCTATTTTTAGGTATTAGTTGATAGTTTGTATGTATTTAAACGTGGTAAACCTAAATGAAGATCATACACTTTTCCAATTCTATTTTCTATTTCTATTTCTTAACATGATATCAGAGCATCGATCGTGGTGTTCTTAAATATCAAAATTTCCTTTATGGCGGAATCAGCCAAATCCAGCTTTAAAATTTCGGATGTTGATTTAACACATCCTTACTATATGCATCACTCTGATCAGCCAGGATATTCACTTGTTCCAATCAAATTAAATGGAGCAAATTACCAATCCTAGAGTAAATCAGTTATGCATGCTCTTATTGCCAAGAAGAAAATTGGCTTCATTGTTGGCACAATTGAGGAACTGCCCCAAGATGCAAATTCAACTGAATTCGAACTCTGGAATCAGTGCAACAGTATGATAATATCTTGGTTAACTCATTCTGTTGAAGGAGATATCGCTAAAAGCATTATTCACGCCAAGACAGCTCATCATGTGTGGGTTGATCTTCGCGATCAATTCTCACAAAAGAATGCTCCAGCAATTTTTCAAATACAAAACTCGATAGCAATGATGTCACAAGGAACCATGGCACTGTCAACATATTTCACCAAGCTCAAAGCACTCTGGGATGAACTGGAAGCGTACCGCACACTATTTAGGTGTAATCAACGTCAAATACATATTGATCAACGTGAAGAAGACAAGTTGATGCAATTGCTCATGGGGCTCAATGAGTCTTATAAAACGGTGAGATCTAACATATTGATGATGTCTCCATTACCTAATATGAGGCAAGCTTAATCATTACTTGTACAAGAAGAGATGCAGCGACAGGTAACCTCTGAACCTACTGAGAATTTCTCGATTGCATCAGCAGTGCAGAAGAAAACAACATATTCAAAATTCGCCAAGGACAAATCATGTGAACACTGCAATAAAAGTGGTCATACAATCAATGAGTGTCGAATTCTTAAGTTTCATTGTAAGTTTTGTGATAGAAGGGGACATACAGAAGATCGGTGTCAACAGAAAAATAATTCTACAAGGACAAGACAAGTCAATCAACACAATCATCGTGGATACCGATCATCTGCAAATATGGCCGATGTTTCACAGTTGAATACAGAAGAACAGTCACCTAATTCCATTCCAAATTTTTCTTCTGAGAAATTACGACAGATAGCACAAGCCTTATCTGCAATCAATCAAAACCCTTCTGGTAATTCTGACAATCACATCAATGTTGGAGGTTTTTTTCCCATATCTACATTATTTGTTAACTCTGCGAGTTCTAATTCATGGATTCTCGATAGTGGAGCTACGGATCATATAGTATCAAAATCTTCTGTTATGACTGATCCAAAGGCTGCCATCATGTCTACAATAAATTTGCCTAATGAAGAGACAGCACGTGTGTCATATACTGACAATATTTTTCTTAGCCCTAACCTTAAGTTAAAAAACGTTTTATGTGTGCCTTCATTCAATTTAAACCTAATGTCGATCAGCAAACTTACCAATAACTTGAAATGTTATGTCACCTTCTATCCTGATTCTTGTGTTATGCAGGACTTGGCTACGGGGAAGATGATTGGCTCGGGTAAACAATTTGGAGGTCTTTATCATATTTCTTCATCTTCAATCAAATCTTCAGCTCATCAAGTATCTCAATCATCTGATTTGTGGCATTTACGTCTAGGTCATCCTTCTTTTTCTCGTTTTAAATTTCTAGCTGATCAATTGCATCTTAATAATGCGAGTTATTCTCATAATTGTAGTATCTGCCCATTAGCAAAACAAACTTGGTTGTCTTTCCCAAAAAGTTCAATAACAACCCATTCTGCCTTTGATCTAATACATTGTGATGTTTGGGGACCACATAAAATTCCTACCCATTCTGGTTTGCGTTTTTTTCTCACTATTGTTGATGATTTTACTCGATGTACTTAAGTTTTTCTAATGCAACATAAGTCAGAAGTACATCATTTGTTAATGAACTTTGTTAAATTTGTTCAAACTCAATTTCATACTACTATCAATATAGTTCGATCAGACAATGGGACTGAGTTTCTATCTTTGCAACCATTCTTTACTTCTTGTTGTATTGAATTTTAGCGTACTTGTGTCTATACTCCACAACAAAATGGAGTCGTAGAACGTAAGCATCGCCATATCCTAAATGTAGCTAGGTCTCTTCTTTTTCAATCACAGGTTCCACTTAATTTTTGAGCATCGCCATATCCTAAATGTAGCTAGGTCTCTTCTTTTTCAATCACAGGTTCCACTTAATTTTTGGGGAGAGTGCATTTTAACGGCTGTTTATCTTATAAATAGAACGCCATCACCAGTGTTATCTAACAAGACACCCTTTGAAGCACTCTACAAACGATCACCTACAT
>NW_019272743.1:0-6310 GCF_002738345.1 Cucurbita maxima
TTTTTTTTTTTTTTTTTTTTTTCTTCTTTTTTTACTTCTAAAATATTTTCTTTTAAGTTACTAACCAAATAGATAAACTCATAATTTAGGCAATAAAATAGCTTTCAATACAAAATTAACTATTCTTTAAATGAAAGTCAGTGGTGCAAATCCAATTAAATATTTATTATCACTCTAAAAATTAATATTTTGATCTTTCACCCCTTTAATATTAACAAATTTACAAAAAAGAAATAAATAATAAATCAAAAGAAAACTTGCAATTAAAAACAAAGTGTGTGTTAATTATATTTATATAAAAGAAAACAATTTCATTACAACAAAAGTATACGTTAATTACAATTTCATTTCATCAGCAAATTTATTCTACAAAAATTTCTACAATATCTCAAATTTGTTACACAAATCCAAAACTTGAGCAAAAAGAAAAATGATGAAAAATTCATCACATCTTTCTGTAATTTAAAAAAAAAAACAAAAAAGTGATTAATTTCTCAGACGCCGCAGCTGAGTCCCCCAACTTCTGATCCTTTCATGATTCTCATCCTCTTGCATGATGAAATAAACATTCTGCATTTAATTCATCACCAAATCAAATAAGCTCATCAATTTCAGTAATTCAAACACAGATCTGCAATTTCAAGTAATTATTACAACAACTTACTGCCATGGAACATCCCCCACCAGCATCCAATCTCCATCTTTATCTTCATAAGTTGGGGCATAATCCGATCCCTGGTACCCTTCCCTTTCACTGTATGTCCCCATTCTGAACTTGAACATCTCCTCTAACCCCTTCACAAGTTCAGGGTACCCCTTGTACACACCCAAATCAACCTTCCTCAAATAAGGAGCTCCATCCATACTCACTTTCACATAAATCCCTCCGCCCTCCGCCGCCGTCGTTGCCTCCGTTTTCTTGGGTAAGAGAGTGTTTTTCCTAAACGATCTAATCGGCGGCCACCCAACAACCTGAGACCTACAAAAACACAAATTGAGAATCAAAACAGAGCCCCAAAAACCATTACAAGAGTCAAAATCGAAACACGGCACTTACTTGGGTGGAGGGGCAGAGTGATTCTGTAAATTTCTCTTGTTAGTTCGAACCCCACAAGAGTTGTCTGCAGAGCCGTCGATTCCTGGGAGGCCGAGGCGAAGCTGGGTGGCTTCGAGATTGAGATGGTTCTGAAATGAAAGCTGGGAATCCATTTTTTGGTTTGTGAGAGCAGAAAAGGCTGGAAATGGAAGGGTGGTTTTATAGATAAGATGAAGAAGGAGATGTCGGTGGGAATGGGGGCAGAGAGCGGCAAAGGGAAAGGGGAGAGGGGACAGAGGAGGGGACAGGAAGAGCCGCCCAAATGGAACAGAAATTGAAGGCTGAAGATGCGTTTAAGGGACAAAGCATTGGCATGTGAAGTGGGGGCCATACCCTTTGCAATCCGGGTGCCTATTAATAATTTAATTTTAAACATTTATATTCTTTCTAGAAGGAGTTAATTTGTAATTACATGGGAAAGATTAGTTGACTAAGTCAAAGTTGAGTTATGCTTCAAAAATTAGCCAAGATATTAAAATAAATAAATAAATAAAAAGTTAAATTTTGAATAATATTTTAATTTCTTGTTTCTTATTTGGTTGTTGGTGTGGGCGTGGGGTGGTTGAGTCCCACGGTGTCAATTGGTTGGCTAGTAAATCAAAATGAATAGAGTGTACCAAAACCCATGAACCAAAGGACCCATCCTCCCCCACCTCGTGTGCCTCTTCCATCTCATTTTTCCTTCTTTCTTTTCCTCTTCCTTTCTTTCTCGTTACTGCTTTCAAATCTCCACCGACTTATTATTGTTGAATGAAACTCTCATCGGCTAATGAATACTATCTCTATGGGTCCGAGCCCTTTTGGAAAGCCTAAAGCAAAGACACCGACATTTTATTTGTTCGTGTAAATAGTGACTTGCAATTCTTGTAAGTCTTTTTTAGTCATTTTATTGTCACGGTTACTCTTGTTAAATGTAGTATTGGTTCTTTTATGTATATCTCTTTTATTCGGGTGACACTTATAATATAAAATTCACAACTTTTTTATTAAACAACTTATTATTTTTTTATTTCAAACTTTCAAAAATCAAGTAAAAAAAAGATTCTTAATTAAAACATGTTTAGAATACATAAGATTGTTTTGAATTATATTTTTTATTTTTTTAAATCAACTTGACGTTTGATTTAGAACTTTAATTTAAATTCGATAAAAGTGACTTTTAACTATTTTAACATTATTTTCAAGCCACAAATAAAATAACTTTTTTTTAGGATGTACATAAATTGTATTAAAAAATTCTTTTAGGTGAACGGTAAATTTCCAAGTTATTGAGTTGGTGATTCAAATAATCATGATAGAGATTCACATCATAGAAAAATTGTTTTTTTAATTATTTTTTAAAAATTTTACTTATTTATAATACATATTATATTAATAACTAAAACTTCAAATATCAAACATTCACAACTAACATCAGTTACCAATATCAAATATTTTTAATCTAATAATACTCTTTTAAACCTTAAGGTAACATCATGTCAAATGTTACTATTCTTATAATACTCTTATCAAATTAACTGATCAAAAAAATGTCACACCCAAATCTAACCTATTACACGTAATTCTAAAAATCTATTTTTCAAAAAAAATTTATGAACTTATTACACGTAATTCTAAACTCGAACGGATAACGAAGGGAAGAAGAAGGTAAAGAAACAAAGTTGTGGTGGAAAGGGCAAAGGCATGGCGATCTATGAATGGAAGAAGAAGAAGAAGAAGAAGAAGAAAAATAATGAGAAAGATAGCGATGCAGAACCAATGGAATCAAGATTTGGTCAATGGAGCTGCCTGTCGTTCAGCTCCTTCCCCACCGTGCTGGAATTTCCAGCTTGGTTCCGATATGACAGCTCTTCAATTCAGTACCTTGAATCATAATAATAACACTCCTTTCCTGTTTGGCTTCTTTTTCATGTTCTTTCTGGGATTCCTTTGAATTCCTACATCTTTTTTCCTATAAATTGTGTTAGGTACCTGAGCTATCTATGCATTAATAATTGTATTTTGAATATCTACTAACATTAATTAATCACTTTTCGATTAAAAAATAATTTTTTTTAATGTGAAACTATCTTTATAAAAGTGAGTAGAACATAGCGAGATATAAATGAGCTATTGTTGTCCTAACTCTTTAATGGTGAGTACATAGGGCGGTGCCTAACTCTTTTGTCTCTGTAAGGCTACTAAATCAGGCACACGAGCCTAAATGCTATATTATTATATTATCTACCGATATTATATAATCAAGAGATTATAATATGTTGTATAGAAAATTGGAAATAATTAATTATTTTGAACTAACTAAAACTAGTGTGAGAGGACCAAAATGGAAACATGGACCTAGGCCAAAATGGAGAAAAAGTTGACCTAGCTTCGTGCCCAATTGACCAGATCCTATACATATCTTGGCCCAAAAGTTCAAGAGATTAGGACGACGTATAGTTAGAGATATATATACAATGAGACGTAAGATGAAAAAACTCTCGGTGTATCTATCTTGAGTTCCACATAGATTTTATTATTATTATTATTATTATGTATTTATATAAAAGATTTCCATTATGCAATATAATTTCTATTAGAAAATCTAATCAACATATATTTCTTTAAGAAAAAATATATACTATAATATTAAATACAATGGATAAAACTTCAAAATTTAAGAGTATATTCAAAACTATATTAAAAAAATATATTTATTTTTCTATAAGTCGTTGTCAAACTTCATTAATAAATTCTTGAACCAAAAGGCAATACAACCTAACCCATTAACGTCTCCTTACTCAAAGTAGATCTCCACCAGTTTGGTTCAACTCCTTTCGGTCTAATCTAAAAGAGAAAGTGAGACATAAATTCGTATAAATGGATAATTATGACAGAGTTAAGTTCAAGTTTTTTACACATTTTCTTGATCTCAAACGTTGAGATCAAAACGAGTATGACAAATTTAAGTATTTTACAAGGTTAGGTGTTTGTCTCATTTAACAAATTTACCACGTTCATGCATTTCCAACTTTGAAAATCACATTTTTCATCCATCCCAAAGTGATATCAAACTTATCCGGACGCCATATACACACATTATTTCCAAATAATTTAACTCATACAAGACCTCAGCCACTTTCTTACACAAAATCAATGCCAAAACTTCGGCTACCTGCACATATGACGACATTCCACCCATCAAAATTAATATCATCATCAATAATAATAATAAACAAAAACAAACAGCTGGGCTTATAAATGAAATAAGCTAAGGAAGTGAAAACAACACAACATAGAGACAAAAAAATTAAGTGGGAAACTTTGTCTTGGGTGCATTAATATCCATGGGTATCCTCTCATTAAATTTTTGTAGTGTCTTATAACTTTATAACTTAAAACAAATATCTTTCAATTATGGTTCTCACCATTGCGTCCACATGATTCATCGCCTACTTTTGAATCGTCCTTATACTCCATTATAAAAAAATAATTGGTGAATCTCGTCACTCCACCTCTATCTACTAACATTTCGTTTTTCATTTTTTAATTTTAAAAAATATTACATATCATTACTGACGTAAAATATATCTAATATGTATTTAAATTTTGTCTACTTTCAATTTTAGTTTAATACATTAAAAAAACTAATGTATTGAGTATAATATGAAATGAATTAAAAATGAAATAATTTGTATTTAATTTGTAAAATTGAGGTAATTATGGACCATCGTCCACGTGTGGTACAGCTGACGCGGAAACGTGGGGCCCTGTCCACTGTCCAGAGGATGTAAGAGGCTGTTTAGTTGGATTGCGTTGTCAGCGGCATTCAAAGTCCTCACCTGCCAAACACGCCACCTGTTGCCTTAAACGCTGTGCCACGTATCTGCACCCATTACCATTCGTATATATATTTTTATTATATTTTGTTTTTTTAAAAAAAGGTTTTATTTTTTACCACTCGCCGACGCCGTTTTACCCCTTTGCAACCGCGTTCCGTTGCGTGTCCAATTTGACTTCCTCCTTTGGGTGGGCCATGAAATATATAATTGATCTCAAATTCCTATTTTATTTCCATATTATTTATCTTTCTATTTCTTTTTTTTTTTTAAATAAAGTTTTCTAATTTATTTACGGTTACATTATATTAAAATTTTCTCCCAAGTCATTGTATTTTAACCTAATAAGCTAAATAAATTCAAGCTACATATTTATATCACAACAAATTAATTTTTAAATTCGAAAAATTAAATAATATCTATACGATTTTTCGAATATCAATTTAATTTTTTCGTTGAGAACTACGAGTGAAGATTATGGTTAAAAATTTTATTATTATTTTTATTAAGAGAAATAATAAATCTTTTTTAGTGGGAGTGTTTTATTATTTATTTATTTTTTTAAGTAAAGGGTAATTGAAACAAAAATTTCATGATAAAAGTTATTTTTTAAAAAAAATATTTTTGAAACTTTTAAAAATTTATTATCTAAAATATATGGAGGAGAGGATTTGAACTCAAGATTTATATTTGTATGTTGATATATTAATATTAAATAATGATTAAAATAATATCCAAACTTATATTAAAATATTATACCTGTGTGTTTTAATTTTTTTAATTACGGAGAGAATAGAAATAATTTAAAAGACAAACCCTAAATATAAAAAAAGAAAATTTATTATTTTTATAATGAAAAGATTGAGATTCTTTTGTCACCCACTAACTGATACCAAATTGTTTTAATTTTGATTTGAGATCACTCCCACTATCACGTTTTCTCCATACCAATGACATTAAACTACCAAATAAAAAACCACACTTTTACATGTTTTTTTTTAATGATTTATTTGTGTTTTATTATTTTAAATAATGATACGAGCACAAGATGATTATCAATCTAAACCGTAAATATTAAGTTATAATTTTAATTGATATAAACAACCTATATCACACCCGTTTAATATTATTATATTTTAATTAATGTATAACTTATTTCATTTAGATATTTAAAAAGAAAAATAATTATTTGATATAAAACGTTTAAGAAGATAATTGATATTTTATCTACTAAGATATGTTCAGATTGGCAAACCATCAAATTGAATATACCAAATAATAATTTAAAAAAAAAATGAGAAGGTGACACATGATATCTCCCACCATATGGTTGACATTGTTTATACACATTTCATTAATATTCTTTGAAGATGAGAAGCAAAAATGGTCTCTTTTT
>NW_019272743.1:6391-10152 GCF_002738345.1 Cucurbita maxima
TTTTTTTTTTTTTTTTTTTGGACATTCCTAGGTAAAAAGAATAGGGCAGTCCCCACCATGTCCTAAATTAAAGGAACATCTGGAATATTATGGAGATGGCTGCAAATAAACTACGGTCTTATTGGTACCTAATTTTTACTTTTAAAACTATATTATAAAATTGCTCTTTTGAAAAATATCAAAATTGGGGATCATCACTATCATAGAAGATTTGATTTGTTGTTAATTTTAAATATCTAATTTAAGTCAAAAAAAAAAAAAATTATTTGTGTTTATGGACTAACAATTTATTAATGTCTTTAAAGAAAATATCTTAAACCGATTATTATTTGGGGAAGCTAACATTGTAATGATTCTATCCATGATTGTTAAAGTTTTGATTCATACCTATACGAGAATATATCTATACCTAAACCATACAAAAAAAATAATTTCTTGAACTATATTTAGAAATACATCTAAATAAGCTCATCGTTAAAATTTAATACAATGAAAATAAAACTTTAAAGTTAAATTAATAAAAGTGAATATTTTTAAACAATCACTTAATTTAGAATTTAGCATAATTATGCTGTTGCAAAAGTGAATATTTTCAAAGAATCACTTCATTTAGCATAATTATATTGTTGTTGGTATGGGATTGGCAACCTTGGATACTAGCTCTTCTTATTGGAGATATCAACAAAGTGAGGTAGATATGAGGAGTGGATCCCCATCCTTGTCTCTATCTCTTATTTCAACTATCTTCTCTATGAAATTCTTTACATGACCTCCCTAAGTATTCCCCAAGTATTCTTTATATAATTGGGTTCTCATAAGGAATTTTTTTTTTTTATAATTTATTTAATATTTTTCTAAAAAAAAATATTTGCTTTAAAAGAAAATTTAAATGGATAATGTAATTCTATTGAAAAATGTAAATTAGAGTATATGAGGTTTAGTGCACACTTATTCCTAGTTTGAATTAGTCAAGTTATTAATTTTTATTAGGAGTTTCGGTTACAGTACAACACTTCATATTTCAGTTTTATCTATGTCAGTAATAATAATTTCATATTTATTCACACTTTTGAGCTGAAGTTGTCTGATTTTGTAGTTCACATTAATCAATTTTCTATTCTATCTTGTTTTTTTTTTTTTGTTTTTTATGGGAGATACAAGTGTAAATGAGGTACAACAAAGCTAAATGTATTTGAGAATGGGAAAATGCAATGATGGAAGAAATTTCAACACTTGAAAAAAATGACTCCTGGGAGCTTGTACCAAAGCCTCATGATGCCGATTTAATTACTTGTAAGTGGGTTTACAGGTTGAAGAAAAAAGCTGATGGTAGAATTGATAGATACAAAGCTTGTCTTGTTGCTCGTGGGTTCTCTCAGCAATATGGTCAAGACTATGATGAGACTTTTAGTCCGGTCGCAAGGATGGTAACATTATGGACAATCATCTCTTTAGCTGCTAGTAAAGGCTAGAAATTATGACAACTTGATATGAAAAATGTTTTCCTTTGCAGAGAGTTGGATGTGATATTTTTATGGAGCAACCACAAGGATTTACCTCTAAAAAATATCTTGATTATGTGTGTAGACTTAAAAAGGCATTGTACGGACTCAAGCAAGCCCCTCGTGCTTGGTTTAGTAAGATTGCTCAATATCTTAATTTTTGTGGTTTTAAGTTTTCATGTGCTGATCCGAGCTTATTTGTTAAGAAAACAGCAACTGTATGCACCCTACTCTTACTTTATGTTGATGACATGATTATTACCGGTGATGATATTATTGAAATCAGTAGTCTCCAAGATGCCTTATCTGTTCGTTTTGAAATGAAAAGATTTAGGGGAAGCTAATTGTTTTCTAGATTTGGAAATTAAGAATGTGATAATTATTTTCTCTCTAAAAAAAGGATATGCAATAAGTTTATTGTATCCTTTACGTATAGAGAATTCAAGAGATAAAATGACTCAGAACCAAATCTCAAATTAGCTAGGAATGAAGGGAAGTCATTAGAAGATGCTACATTCTTTCATCAACTTGTTGGTAGTTTATTAAAACTTGTTGGTAGTTTATTTTATTTAACTATCACAAGCAACATTGCAATAGGAGTTGTGCCTTAATTATGGATCAGCCACATGAGAATCATTTAATTGCAGCAAAAAGGATTCTTTGTTACATCAAAGACAATTTAAATTATAGATTAATGTATGAGAAATCAAAGTCATTTTTTTGAGTGGTTTTGTGGATGCTAATTGGGTTGGTGACGTGAATGACAGACGCTCCACAATAGGTTTTTGTTTTATAGCAGGCTCTACTGCAATTTTAGGGTGCAATAAAAGCAAAACACTATTGATTTGTCCAGTTGTGAAGCAGAATATNCCGACGCCGTTTTACCCCTTTGCAACCGCGTTCCGTTGCGTGTCCAATTTGACTTCCTCCTTTGGGTGGGCCATGAAATATATAATTGATCTCAAATTCCTATTTTATTTCCATATTATTTATCTTTTTTTTAAATAAAGTTTTCTAATTTATTTACGGTTACATTATATTAAAATTTTCTCCCAAGTCATTGTATTTTAACCTAATAAGCTAAATAAATTCAAGCTACATATTTATAACACAACAAATTAATTTTTAAATTCGAAAAATTAAATAATATCTATACGATTTTTCGAATATCAATTTAATTTTTTTCGTTGAGAACTACGAGCGAAGATTATGGTTAAAAATTTTATTATTATTTTTATTAAGAGAAATAATAAATCTTTTTTAGTGGGAATGTTTTATTATTTATTTATTTTTTTAAGTAAAGGGTAATTGAAACAAAAATTTCATGATAAAAGTTATTTTTTTAAAAAAATATTTTTGAAACTTTTAAAAATTTATTATCTAAAATATATCGAGGAGAGGATTTGAACTCAAGATTTATATTTGTATGTTGGTTGAACTATATTCTAGTTGATAATAATATATTAATATTAAATAATGATTAAAATAATATCCAAACTTATATTAAAATATTATACCTGTGTGTTTTAAATTTTTTAATTACGGAGAGAATAGAAATAATTTAAAAGACAAACCCTAAATATAAAAAAAGAAAATTTATTATTTTTATAATGAAAAGATTGAGATTCTTTTGTCACCCACTGACTGATACCAAATTGTTTTAATTTTGATTTGAGATCACTCCCACTATCACGTTTTCTCCATACCAATGACATTAAACTACCAAATAAAAAACCACACTTTTACATGTTTTTCTTAATGATTTATTTGTGTTTTATTATTTTAAATAATGGTACGAGCACAAGATGATTATCAATCTAAACCGTAAATATTAAGTTATAATTTTAATTGATATAAACAACCTATATTACACCCGTTTAATATTATTATATTTTAATTAATGTATAACTTATTTCGTTTAGATATTTAAAAAGAAAAATAATTATTTGATATAAATCGTTTAAGAATATAATTGATATTTTATCTATTAAAATATGTTCACATTGGCAAACCATTCAATTGAATATACCAAATAATAATTTAAAAAAAAATGAGAAGGTGACACATGATATCTCTCCCACCATATGGTTGACATTGTTTATACACATTTCATTAATATTCTTTGAAGATGAGAAGCAAAAATGGTCTCTTTTTGCAAGCTTTCATAAATGTTAAGGTAAACCTAGGTAATAATAATAATAATATTGTAACAAAATAATAATAAATGGGCAGTTATATAGTTAGGGATAAGGAAATACC
>NW_019272743.1:10361-10668 GCF_002738345.1 Cucurbita maxima
AAAAAAAAAAAAAAAACAAAATTATTTGTGTTTATGAACTAACAATTTATTAATGTCTTTAAAGAAAATATCTTAAACCGATTATTATTTGGGGAAGCTAACATTGTAATGAATCTATCCATGATTGTTAAAGTTTTGATTCATACCTAAACGAGAATATATCTATACCTAAGCCATACAAAAAAAAATAATTTCTTGAACTATATTTAGAAATACATCTAAATAAGCTCATCGTTAAAATTTAATACAATGAAAATAAAACTTTAAAGTTAAATTAATAAAAGTGAATATTTTTAAACAATCACTT
>NW_019272743.1:10809-11710 GCF_002738345.1 Cucurbita maxima
GGATCCCCATCCTTGTCTCTATCTCTTATTTCAACTATCTTCTCTATGAAATTCTTTACATGACCTCCCTAAGTATTCCCCAAGTATTCTTTATATAATTGGGTTCTCATAAGGAATTTTTTTTTTTATAATTTATTTAATATTTTTCTAAAAAAAAATATTTGCTTTAAAAGAAAATTTAAATGGACCATTTCCATTTTCTAATATAATTCTATTATAAATTAGAGTATATGAGGTTTAGTGCACACTTATTCCTAATTTGAATTAGTCAAGTTATTAATTTTTATTAGGAGTTTCAGTTAGTAAAATACAGCTACAGTACAACACTTCATATTTCAGTTTTATCTATGTCAGTAATAATAATTTCATATTTATTCACACTTTTGAGCCGGAATTGTCTGATTTTGTAGTTCACATTAATCAATTTTCTATTCTATCTTGTTTTTTTTTTTTGTTTTTTTATGGGAGATACAAGTGAAAATGAGGTACATCAAAGCTAAATGTATTTGAGAATGGGAAAATGCAATGATGGAAGAAATTTCAACACTTGAAAAAAATGACTCCTGGGAGCTTGTACCAAAGCCTCATGATTCCGATTTAATTACTTGTAAGTGGGTTTATAAGTTGAAGAAAAAAGCTGATGGTAGAATTGATAGATACAAAGCTTGTCTTGTTGCTCGTGGGATGGTAACATTATGGACAATCATCTCTTTAGCTGCTTAGTAAAGGCTAGAAATTATGACAACTTGATATGAAAAATGTTTTCTTTTGCAAAGAGTTGGATGTGATATTTTTATGGAGCAACCACAAGGATTTACCTCTAAAAAATATCTTGATTATGTGTGTAGACTTAAAAAGGCATTGTACGGACTCAAGCAAGCCCCTCGTGCTTGGTTTAGTA
>NW_019272744.1:0-12575 GCF_002738345.1 Cucurbita maxima
ACAAAACAGGGCATAATATGAACCTAAGACATGATTTCAATCATGTAACTTTAAAGAAGATACCATTATTGTAATATTGAAGAAAAATCAAGTTTCATTTATACATGGATACAAATTACTTCAACTGGGGGGATTCATATATTTTTGGATGGTTACAAATTTTTTGGTTGATGATTAAAGTTTAGATTTTTAGTAGTGTTTCGTTAGTGTAAGACTTTTTATTTACTTTTTAGGTTATATTTACGTAACAACTAATTATGCTCCTAAAGTATGAATGTTTCTTGAAATGCATCATTGGAAGGTCAAAACTTTCATTTTGAGGCTATATAAAGTTGTGCGTTGTCTTTCTAAGGTAGACTTGTAAAATGTAGTAAAAGAACATACGCACTTTTCTTTCAACTTAGAGCTCAATTTCTTAGCAATTCTATACAGTTTAGGTTGCATTCATAGCCGAACGAGGATGCTGGCACTCGTTCCCTTCTCTAATCGATATGAGACCCCCCAATCCAAACCCCTTCAGGCCCAGTGTCCTTGCTGGCACACCACCTCATGTCCACCCCCCTTCAGTGCTCAACCTCCTTACTGGTATATCGCCCGGTATCTGGCTCTAATACTATTTGTAACCGCCCACGCTCACCGCTAGTAGATATTGTCCTTTTTGGATTTTCTCTTCCGAACATTCCCTTAAGGTTTTAAAAACACGTCTGCTAGGGATAAGTTTTCACACCCTTATAAAAAATGCTTCATTCTCCTCTCCAACCAATATGGGATCTCACAAATAATGATAGTTCTACCAATATGTGCAGACATAGAAGATGAAGCTAAGCCCGACAACCTTGCCTTCCTCCTCCGATGAATGATCGATCATGGACTTGACTTCACTGCTGTTCTTTACAACCTTTCTATATCACTTTCTTTTACTGCTTTCTCTTCACAAACAGTTCTTTAATTAAGTTGAAGTTATTTGTAAAATGTTGAAATTAATGCAGTTTGATATTTTTATACAACTTGTTCCAGTAATTGAAGGTTCGTTTGAATGTGCCCAAAACCCTAAACCCTAAAATATAGAAATAAAGTTTACTGGAAGTCAAATAGAATAGCTCTCTCCAAAAGCACCATAAGCTCATTCAAATCAACAAAATAGCATCTCTTGGCCATCTTACAACATTACGTGATCATTCAATTACTCTTCTAATTAATTTTTCTATTGATATGTTTCATGATGAAACATCATACAATTCTATGAGTATAACAGATGACTTGCATCAACATATTATTGATATTGTTAACTGCAAATAGAGAACGAAGTAGAATCAAATGCTTCAGAAAATCTCGATTTTTCTTTTTTTTTTTCCTGTCTAATGGGTAACTTACCATGCCATAGATATGAGATTTTGATATCATGTTCCTCTCCAATGCAATTTCTGGTTAAAAAAAACCCACTGAGTTAGTCTTCATGAATACAATTAAGACTTCGAAATGCACACCAGTAGTAGATGATCAAAGCAAAAGTGCACTTGAATCAGCTCACTTTTCTTTTATCAGAAACGTTAACTATTTGTGCAATTACTGTGTTTATTGATTTCTTAGGGGGAAAGAAGTAGAGATTTTCTTAGGATTATATCTTCAACGTTTGTAATTGATGACGAGTTTCGATGTGATACCTGCAAAGCATCTCAGGTATCAACTTCATAACAGCATTATGAAGAGGATAGTGAGAAAGATATTAGCTCCCTTCTACAGTATTTCCATCAGTTCTCCACATTATATCTTTTAATCCTGAAGAGAAGCTTTTGTAGAACTGTCGTATGGAAATGCAAAAGCACGTTAGTATATGAGATTGTACAATTTAGCTCTGAAATAATGAATTTAGTTCTGAGTTTCAATAAGAATACTGGTAACATGCCTTGATAAACTCGAGCGTATCGCCACCAGTTTTTCGGAGCTCCACCATATGCAAGGAAGGAGCCACCTCGAACACCTGGAGTTCAAAGGGCAAAGGGCAAAGATATTTGGCATCAGATGTTGAAAGAAAGCCATTGAACTTCAAATGAAGCTATTTGAGGGAAATTTGTGAACCGAGTAAATAGTTTCAATCCTTTTTCATTCTAATCACAGATGGTGGCCAATGATGGTGAAGCCAAGTTATATCATAACAGGTCAAGCCCACCGCCAGTAGATAGTATCCTCTGCTAGGGAGACATTTTCACACCCTTATAAAGAATGTTCGGTAACCCATCTCCAACCAATATAGGATCTCACAATCCACTCCTTTTGGGGCTCAGCGTCCTCGCTAGCACTCATTCCCCTCTTCAATCGACGTAGAATCTCACATATATTTATTTAGAATTAAAAGTCTCTAGATGCATGCTTTTGACAAAGGCATTGAAACGAGTTCGGTACATGAGATTACGAAACTAATTAATAATGTTAGCCAGGAATAATGTTTTTACCTCAGTGGCTATGGAGAGGTGTCCTTTCCTCCCAGTCTTGTCACCTTGCAGCTTCATCTGCATTGATATCATATCTCGTTACAAGAGTTCTAACAAAACTCATCTCAGAAACAAAGATATCTTTCACAAGCTATCAATAAATGGTTACCTTGTAGTCCCGTTTTTTAATATTGAACCCCATAGGTTTTGCAGTTTCTTCAATCTTCGACATGATCTCATTTGCAGGGCTCTGTGAAGTAAACTGGGTTTCTCTCTTTGCAACAGCCTGAAAATATTTAATTTGATCCATATGATATCAATTAACTAAATATACAGAATTATTACAATACAACTGAATAAGTACCTTCTGCTTCTCAAATAGATTTTCAAGACTGAAACCTGGAGACCTAGATATAAGCTCAAAAGCATTCATAAACACCGGTTTCTCTTTCTTTTCGGTCAAAAGATGTTCCTGGAATTAAAAAAAAATTAACGAAACACCTTAATAGGGAACTTCATCTTTCCTCTCATTTCCATCACATTAATCTCTGGCTCAAAGCCTCTGTTTTGTGATAAAATCCTCACCCTCGAGCTGCTAAAAGCAGCATTGACATCATCGAGAGTTATATCCTCTTCCACTTCAAATTGGGTGGGTGTGTAGCCCTTCTTGAACCATTCATCTTCTTGAATTTCGGCTATTGTTATTCGCTGAAGTAACAGAATGAAAAGAAAAGTTTTGAGACTTTACGGAGGATCAAACTTCAAGAGAGTAAATCAAATTAGGAGTTATAAACTTACAGTAAGAGGGTTTGGATCGAGAATGCGACGAACTAGTTTTCTAGCACCATTTGAGAACCATGACGGAAAGCAGAAATCAGCCCTGGAAATCTGAAATTCATATCAAATATAATTTGAGAACAGTCCCAGTCTGTATAAATAGTAAAAACAAAACAAGATAAAAACTAACTTTTCGATACAAATGCGTTAGATTTGACTCGCTGAAAGGCAAGAAGCCTGCCATAAGAACGAAGAGAATAACCCCACACGACCAAATATCAGATGATTGACCATCATAACCTTTATCATGGAAGACCTGATATAGTATATCAAAATCAAAGGCAAAAACTTAGCACACATTTTGCAGAAGTATAACGAACAATCGTTATTTTATTTTAGTTATATACCTCAACTATTCTTATAAGACAAGAGTCTGACTCTACTACATTTAGTTGTGAAGGTAACTCGTACATATTAAATCTTAGGGAAGTAGCCTTCATGACTAGAACTCATTCATTCTAAGCATTTTAACTCAGCTAATGCTAACTCAAGGTGGTTTGTGATTAACCATCTTCACTCGAATATCGAAATACAAAAATTCTCCCAATGAAAAAAAGGAAGCAAGAAGTATGTATGCACACCTCGGGCGCTACATAGTTTGGAGTCCCACAGGCAGTGTGAAGAAGACCATCACCCTGCAATAATAGTGTTGGTGATCCCTTGATATTATATGAAACAGACACCTAAAGGACAGAAATTCGATACGAAAAGAAAGTAGCAAGCTCGATCTATGTACTACAATATTTTTTCAAAGAAAGATTCAAGGGAAGAAGATTCAACCATCTCCTAACCAACACTAAGATAAAGAAACTAAAGTTCAATTGAGAAGTTTTATAAGCAATGGAGAACAACCAAAATGAAGGAAGAACACTGGACAAAATCAATCATGAAAGAATCTCTGCCAGAATCTGAGTAATACTTACATGAACTTGCTGCGAAAGTGCACTCAATCCGAAATCTGATACTTTAAGAACACCATGCGAGTTGAGAAGAAGATTTTCAGGCTGCAGAAGCAGACAGTGCAGTAAACTAAACCCCACTGATCTAATTGCAAACACTAAGTAAAGTTTCGAGGAAATTCGAAAATCTTTTTAAAACCTTCAAATCTCGATGGTACACGCCTCTACTATGGCAGTAATCTACAGCATTAATAAGCTGATGGAAATATTTCCTTGCCTCATCCTCTTTAAGCCTTCCCTTTGTAGCCTATAAATAGAAATATCATCCTCTTTAAGCCTTCTCTTTGGCTAGGAGAGATTATTATACATGTAAAATTAGATAAGAAACAAGACAGAACGGATGTAAAATGCAAATATGAATCTAATAAACAATGTCTTACAATTTGGTCAAAGAGCTCGCCTCCCTCTACAAACTCAAGAACAATGTAGATTTTCGATTTGCTTGCCATAACCTATAAACAAGAACAGAAGAATTAAAACACATGCATCCCAAGAACCTTCTCAAATTAGCTTTATCCTTACTTCAATGGCTTAGTGAATTGGTAGAAAGGGAATCGTTCATCATAATGATTATACTACTACAATCTCATATATTATCGAGCCAACTTGCATGTATCTTGACCAAAATCTATGAGACAACGGTCTAACTTTACTACATTTCGTTCCTCGAAAAACTTGTGGGATTTAAATCAAAGATAGGTGATCACTCTACTTTCAACCTATTCCCTCACAAGGAAACAGAATCAGGGAAAATTGAACATGGTACCTCATAAATCTGAACGACATTTGGATGCTTAATCACTTTCAAAGTCGATATCTCTCTTTTTATCTGCCAACAAATCTAGATTAACAACAAATAACAAAAGAAAAAATCCCACAAAACGAAGAAAACCAGTTTACCTGTTCGACCATCTTGTGTCGAAGGACTTGTTCGCGATCAAGAATCTTGATGGCGACACAATCACCATTCTCAATGTTCTTGGCGAACTTGACCTTCGCAAAAGAGCCCTCGCCAAGGGTTTTACCGAGCTCGTACTTGCCAACGCGAGTCCTCGTCGCCGGGGTTTTCACGCTCATTCTCCACCAGAGATTCACAAAAAGAGAAAAACAGAAACACCCCAAAATTTGATGAACCCTTAGGGTTGAAGATCTTAGTGTAGCAACGATGGAAATGGGAAAAGCTCAACAAATCGGTTTGTTTTGATTACAGAAAAGGAAGGGTGGAATTTTGAAATGTGGCGAAACAGACGCGGCAGGAGAAGGAAGCCGCTATAGGATAAGGTACAGAGGCTCACCCCTTGCCATTGGAATTTTGGAGCGTAGGAGAGGATGCTTCGCGATTGGGCTTCTTTCATGTCTAATGTCCAGATCCCTCGCCATCAATTTGTTCATTGTTTGTTTTTGTAATCATTTACAAATGGACAACTGTATTGTATTGATTTGAAGAATTACCCAACAACAAAAAAAAAAAAAAAAAAAAAAAAAAAAAAAATGTTTCAACGCTTGGTCAAGTCCAATGGTCCAAGTTTCCAATTCATGTTCTTATCCAGTCAGTATGAGACCCTTCTTTCTACCCCTGCCACCCATTCTTTCTTATCCTCCTCAAAGTTTTCATCAATTCAACGTCATGGTAGAGATTTGATATGAACCACGCCAACGAATTTTCATACCTTAAGGGCCAATTACAAGGACAAGAGCTAAGAAACTACAACAAACTTTGTACACTCATATTCAAGTTACGTTGGAGCCCTCTTTTATATGTTATGCAAAGTTGAAGTTCAAGAAAGAGATGTTTAAGTTGCATTTAATGAACGAACTAGTCCAAATATGACTAATAAACACATTTCATGCACTATTTAATTATAATTTAAATATTTGTTTGTTTTTTTATATATGAGTTAAAGTTATATTCTAACCTATTTAAGTTACCATCTTCCATCATTAACACATTTTAATATGGATGTGATATGAGCATTTCTCATTTACTAGTCAATTTAATTTTCTTTTGAGAAGAGACCTCACGTTTTGGAATTTAAAAAAGAATATAATTTTTATTTTTTTATTTTTTTTAACTTTATTGAGAGCTAAGATTTGTAATTTCTCTATGTTTAGAAATTATATTATTTTTAAATTCCAAAACATAATGTCTCTGATCAAAGAAAATTAGGCTTTGATATAATAAATGTTTGTAAATAATAGGTCGTTCCGGGTAGAATTAAATTTTACGTTTAGAAATTCAATGTAAAAAAAATATTAAAAAGTGAGGATGTTGGAAAATATTTTTAAAATTTTTTTTTTCTTCCAACATAGGAAAAATAATTTTCAAGAAACTTTCACTTAATTTTATGTTAATTATCTATTATGTAGTTTGGTTATTACTAATTATATTGCTTGTTAAAATATAATTTTAGTTTATTAGCGTTTGGCTTTATAAATTTTGAAAAGATATTCATATTATATTTACTTGATTAAATTTAATAAAAAAATTAATTTCAAACTAATAATAAAGCACAAAGCGTAATTTTAAGATTATTAGAAAAACTAAATTTTAAACGTTTGTAATATATATATATATATATATATATATATATATATATATACACCAAGATGATGATTGGCATACAAGTTGTCGCTTCATGGACTTTAGTGGAATTTAAACCTTATAATGGGATATTGTAATTTTATTTTGTTTAATATTTTTTTATTTCAATAAATTAAAAACTCAATTTATACATATCCAAACATTGTCTTATATCGATTGCGAGAAGTCAAAAGATATTTTAATATGGATGTTGAGACTACGAACACGATTCTCCACAATGGTATGATATTGTCTACTTTGAGCATAACCTCTCATGATTTTGCTTTGAGCTTCCCAAAAAAATCTATCTAGTAGAGGGAGTATTCTTTGTTTATAAACCCATGATCATTCCTTAAATTAGCCAATGTGGGACTTTCATCATCAACACCTCCCCTCGAACAAACATGCCTCCCCTTAATCGATGCTCGACTCTTTTGGAGTCTTAGTCATTTTTTACTATCTTCGTACCTTCGAGGAGGTTTGACTCCTTTTTCTTTTTAGAATCCTTTGTTCGACATTTGAGGATTTACCAATCTATTGGCATGACTAAGTTTAGGGCATGGTGAGCGTTTCGTGGAGGAATATTTTTTTTAATATAATTCATAAATTAAAAAAACATACTTAATTATCATTTTCGCCTTTTAATTTTGAATAAATGTTTAATAAATCTTTAAACTTTTAATTTTGACACTCTTAACCAATCAAGAAAACTTGTAGAGTTGGATGAGTATCTATAGTAGATCTATACAATGTAAACCGCAAGTTGATCTTCTTCTAAAATATTCTTAAAATATCTAGATATCTAGAAACTTCTAGATAATGGACTCGTTGAGTTGGCTAATTAGTCTTCTAGATAACTGGACTTTTGGTTTGATTTTATTGGGCTAATGATGATTTTTTTAACATAAAATGTCCGGGTTTGTATCCTATTTTGTCAACAATTACTTACCAAATCCTTTAACCCTCTACAGTAATAGTTCTCTCTCAATCTCTCAGTGTTTTCTTTTCAGCCATATGTTCTTCTGAAGAGCTTTTTGTGATGGATAAAACATGGAGATTTGCAGGGGAATCAGCAGTGAAGGAAGAAGGAAAAAGGGAAGAGAATGAGAATCTGCATATTCTGTGAAGGCTACTTAGGGTTCAATGGCAGTGGCAAGCATGATGGGGAAGGCTTGTGTTCGGTTGGTGGGAGTTTCAGTTTCATTCAACAAATAGACATTGTTTTCATGATTGCACCCATATTTGTTATAATGTCTGTTCTTATCTTTACTTTCTGCACTTCCATAGATCACAGTTCTACTTGGGCAGCTCCATTATCACACCATGTGATCCAAAAATCTGTTCAAATGAGAAGAAAATCTACCCGAATCAATTTTGAGTTTCAACCCGAGCTAAAATGACTTCAGAATAAGGGGATTCAAACCTTTGATTTCTTGGTTTAGATATATGTTTTAACTAGTTCGGTGGAACTAAACTAATCTTATATTTGACTATGTCAAACGGGAACGGGAAGGATACACGGGAAGGATACACGGGAAGGAAACAGGCCAATTTCTTAACTCAAATTCAATTGAAGTAGTAAAATATGATTGATTATAATCATACTTAACTGCAGGCTTAGCTTCGGAATATTATAATACTAACCCATGCCTGTATAAAGGGACAGTCATCAGTTCACAACATTACTACCTAACCCAGTTGTGTCATTCACAACATTATTGTATTTCCACGGCTAGTAATTTTATTTGGTATAATAAAGGAGCTGTCATCAGTTCTTCTCCATGCCTGTATAAAGGGACAGTCTTGTCTGGATGTGTTTTAGGCTTTCCTTGTTCAAGTTTTAATTGGGTGTCTCAGACTCTCTCAAAGGGGGCTTTTTGGGAAAAGTAGGGCTGTTTCCTTTTCTAAATACTAGTAAAAACCAAGTGACTTTTAACTTATTTAACAATCCAGGGATGGCTGAGTTGCAATGAATGTGTTTTTATGCAGATGCATTTGACAGAGTTTCATATATAATTTAAAACAGCCTGCTATTACTATTTTCTTCAACAACTTCCTGAATTAAATCCTCCTATTACCCCCAATCTAACATAAAAGTTTCTGATGAACATGGTAACTAAATAGGTTATTAAAAAAAGTAATGAAACTAAATTCAAATCTGATAGTCAACATCGCTTGGAGAGGGGAACGAAATATTCCTTATAAGGGTGTGGAAACCTCTTTTTAGTAGACGCGTTTAAAACCATGAGGCTGACGGCGATACATAATAGGCCAAAGCAAACAATATTTATTAGCTGTGAGTTTGAGCTGTTACAAATGGTATCAGAGTCAAGATATTGAGCGGTGAGCCAATGAGGATGCTAGACTCCCAAGAGGGCTGGATTGTGAGATCCCACATCGGTTGGAAAAGGGAACGAAACATTTCTTATAAGGGTGTGGAAACTTCTCTCTAGTAGACACGCTTAAAACCATGAGGTTGAGACGATATGTAACATGCCAAAATGAACAATATTAGCAGTGAGTTGGGGCGGTTACACTCATAAGACTTCTTTTGTAAAGGCTCATTTATGACTATACTTACAAGATTAATGTTCGGAATAGAAGCTGTAGTTGGGTTTGCATGAGAAGGGAGGAGAGAAGAAAGAAACAATAATGAAAGAGGTTATGAAAATGAAGAAACAAAGGAATTGTGGCCAGGTGGATGTCGCGGCACTAAATGTCATCTAAGGCAATAAATCAATCAAACTCTACCCCAGATAGAAGCTACGCAATTATCGATCCCAGCCAATGAATGCCAATCCTTCTTTTATTTATATTTACATTCCTTCAAATTGACAAAACCAACTTTGGGAAGCCACGCGTGACGTTATACTCAATGCGACTTTCTTATTCTATTTTCTCTCTAATATCTTCAAGAACTGCACAGGTCTTTTTCCTAAGCTAATTGGGTTTTCTCTCCGATCTATCTTCTTCTTCTTCTTCTAATGGATCATTTGTGAGTTTTTCCTCCTATTCTATGTCACACACGAGAGAATTGCAGGTGGGAGCAGACACTGAAGCTGGAATGAAGGGGGAGAGAGAGCAGAAGAGGCAGAAGAACAGAGATCTCAAGGATGTGTGGACATGTCTAGTTTTAGTTTTGGTAAGTGTATCAGGGGGGTTCGTGATGGGTTGGTGGGCGGTTCGGTTTCATAGATCACAGAAGCAACAATGGATGGTACCTTTTAGCCTTGTTTTGATGATCGCTCCCATCTTCATTTTGATCTCTATTTCCATCTCCTGTTTCTGCACTTCCATGGACAGAACTTCTTCTTTAGTCTCATCCTTGGATAATGATCGACCACCTGAAATTAGATGATGAACAAGATTACATTACATTGTCTTTTTGGGCAAATGGGGGCTGGGATATTGGGGCTCCACCCCCACCAATTCTAGGGAGACTTGCCTGCTCTAAGGCCAGTTCTAGTTGGTTTCAAGGGGACCTGCCTGCCCTAGTTGTCATCATTTCACCAAGATTTACATGTCACTACTATATCATGAGAAATTTTTGTTTTTTTTTTTTTNTAGACTCCCAAGAGGGGTAGATTGTGAGCAAGAGGGGTGGATTGTGAGATCCCACATCGGTTGGAAAAGGGAACGAAACATTTCTTATAAGGGTGTGGAAATCTCTCTCTAGTAGACGCGCTTAAAACCATGAGGTTGAGATGATATGTAACAGGCCAAAATGAACAATATTAGCAGTGAGTTGAGGCGGTTACACTCATAAGACTAGTCTTATGTAAAGGCTCATTTATGACTATACTTAAAGATTAATGTTCTGAATAGAAGCTGTAGTTGGGTTTGCATGAGAAGGGAGGAGAGAAGAAAGAAACAATAATGAAAGAGGTTATGAAAATGAAGAAACAAAGGAATTGTGGCCAGGTGGGTGTCGCGGCACTAAATGTCATCTAAGGCAATAAATCAATCAAACTCTACCCCAGATAGAAGCTACGCAATTATCGATCCCAGCCAATGAATGCCAATCCTTCTTTTATTTATATTTACATTCCTTCAAATTGACAAAACCAACTTTGGGAAGCCACGCGTGACGTTATACTCAATGCGACTTTCTTATTCTATTTTCTCTCTAATATCTTCAAGAACTGCACAGGTCTTTTTCCTAAGCTAATTGGGTTTTCTCTCCGATCTATCTTCTTCTTCTTCTTCTAATGGATCATTTGTGAGTTTTTCCTCCTATTCTATGTCACACACGAGAGAATTGCAGGTGGGAGCAGACACTGAAGCTGGAATGAAGGGGGAGAGAGAGCAGAAGAGGCAGAAGAACAGAGATCTCAAGGATGTGTGGACATGTCTAGTTTTAGTTTTGGTAAGTGTATCAGGGGGGTTCGTGATGGGTTGGTGGGCGGTTCGGTTTCATAGATCACAGAAGCAACAATGGATGGTACCTTTTAGCCTTGTTTTGATGATCGCTCCCATCTTCATTTTGATCCCTATTTCCATCTCCTGTTTCTGCACTTCCATGGACAGAACTTCTTCTTTAGTCTCATCCTTGGATAATGATCGACGACCTGAAATTAGATGATGAACAAGATTACATTACATTGTCTTTTTGGGCAAATGGGGACTGGGATATTGGGGCTCCACCCCCACCAATTCTAGGGAGACTTGCCTGCTCTAAGGCCAGTTCTAGTTGGTTTCAAGGGGACCTGCCTGCCCTAGTTGTCATCATTTCACCAAGATTTACATGTCACTACTATATCATGAGAAATTTTTGTTTCTTTTTTTAATGTTTATGGAAATAAGGTCTTGGAAAACTGAATGGAATTTTAAATCAAGAAGAATTTGCAATCACCGGTACCCAACTTTCTTATTCAGTTGCTTACTAACTTTTTATTTAATTTTTTTAAATTTTTTGCTGACAAATTGTTATCACTCAAAAAGAAAAGCATCATTGTTCATAAAATAACTACATAACTCTGGTTCCCCCAAGACATGAATATCAGTACACGCAATGCCTTTCATGTTTAAGCATAGTTACGAGGAACAAAAAAAGAAAAAAAAAAAAGAACAAGAAGATTTCATGAGATTATTAAAGGCTCCTATATGTGAAAAAACTGGTGCATGTTCGGAAATGACTCCTCATCTCAGTGCAGAACGACTAAAAAAAAAATATAGCATAAACTCTGGGAACGATATAGACATAAGACTAGCTTCTGTCATAATACCACATAGGGAGATAAATTTCCACGAGAAGATGCAATAAAGGCATTCAGAAGCATTGAATTCAAATATTATCCCTGAATAAAATTGTAGTGTTTTTTTTCCTTCTCCCTATTCATAGGACAAGATGGCATATGCAAAGGTGTATTACCGCCTCATAATTTTTTTTCTTGCCTAGTTCATACTTCCATTGAACGGCTCTTCTCAACTCGTGAACCCGAAAATGCAATAGTGAATGATCACATTAAGAGCTAAATATGGTTTGTTTAAATTTGAGACTACAATGGTCAAATTGCACGTTTGAACGAATGTATTATAAGAATGGTTTTTATCTTATCTGTGGCAAATAATCCAGCTACTCTAATTCCACCAACTAAAGGATAGCTTGCACTTGTGGGAAAAGACTAATAAAACAGTGAATGTGAGGAATAAGTGAGGTTAAGGCAACAATCAGCAGCAGGAACCTTGAGGAACGGAAATTGATAATCCAATCTAAAGCAGAACATTGAAGACAAATAAAAGGCAAGTGAAGACTTCAAGTTCATT
>NW_019272745.1:0-12440 GCF_002738345.1 Cucurbita maxima
AAGTCTATTGACACTACTGTAGGGTTTAAAAACTTGGTTGTTGTTGCTGTTACTTGAATTGGAAACACTCTTAGCAACAACAACCTTGTTTATACACTCCAGTTGGTGTATAGGGTTCCATATTTTAGGTCATGCTACCACCATGACTCCCTTCACAATCTTTCCCAAACTCTTTCTAAACTCGGCTGCATATCCTGTGCTATCCAACTGACCTATAGAGATCAAATTCTTTTTGAGATCAGAAATATTTCTGACATTCTATAATTCCCACCCACTCATTTCCTGTTAGAGTTTATATGTAGACATCTCTCTTCCCTTCAATCTCCAACGTTTTGTTGTCGGCAATATACACCTTCCTAACATTTCCTTATTTGAAATTTTGAAAACAAATTCTTACTTGGAGACGAATGAAACGATGGAACTGAATCTAAAATCCAAAATTCAATTGGGTTATTCACGCTAAGGATTAAAGCATTCTCAGTATCTTCTGTTGAATATATGGAATTATTGTTATCTTCAAATTTGTGATTTTTCTTTTCATCAATTTTGTACAATCTGTCTGAAAGTGTTATTTTTCTCCACAATTTCAACACTTTACGTTTTGTTTGTTTGGAGATTTTTCACGGTTTCTTAATTTTGATCGCCCATGTTTGTTTGGGCTCTTTGATTTACTTTCTCCTCTTCGATCAACAATGAAAGCATTGTCTGATGAATCTCCTATTTCCCGTTTAGGCTTTCGCTGACATCTTGAATTTCATTAAATTTTAATTTATTAGATTGTCGTGAACTGTTGATTGCAGCAACAACAGTATACCATGACTCGAGTAAAGATTACATAAAAATCAATGCTTTAATTTCATTTTTTAACATAATTTCTACCCAACTCAATTGACTTACAATCATGTTGAACTAATTTATATGGTTTGCAACAAATCGACATTTGTAGATTGAACAACCTCTGGATCAAATACACCTTGTTCATAGCCGACGTATTTTCGTACATATTTGTCAACACCTTCAATAGGCCAGATGTCGTCTTCTCTTTGATGATGTTGAACGTCATGTTTCTGGACAGCGTCAACCAGATTAACCCTACGGCGTGTATGATTAGCCCTCAAAATCATATCTACACCCATCAGAACTAAAATGTCCCAAAATGCACTAAAGGAGAACGTGACAAGTTGTTGTTTTTTTACTTTTAGCTTATAACATTGCTGTATTTGAAATTGTTTTTAACGTATTTCCTCGCTCACGTTTTCTAAAATATTTCTTCTAAACGTGATAGGAGTGAGTCGTGCAAGGAAGAAGGATTTTGGTTCGTTTTTTTGTAAAAAATTTGTACGCCTTTCCTAAAACCTTTAGCGGACAACATACCCAAAACAGATGCGCTACACCTCGTCTCACCCCTCCAGAGCATATGGATCCACCCAATCGATGAACACTCAAACCAAACTCGCCCATACTTTTTGGCACAGGGATGCGAGAACCAATCCGAGTAATCTACAATGGGGAGACCCCTTAAAGCAACAAACGAAAATGGCTCGGTTGATAGCAGGGTTAAAGAAAAGGTGAGTATGAAAAGACATATCGCGTAATCGTCCCTTTAAGCAGCTTCATTCTTTCTCTATCTTGGAACCGACTTTATGGAAAAAAATCAGTCTTTAAGCTGAAAGTGTGACTGTTGGGTATGGATAAGCGAACCACTTGGTTCGGGGGAAACCGGAGATGTTGGCTAAGAAAGCTAAGCAGGCAAGTACAGGATGAAAAAAATGCACATACAAATTGATTGACATGATCCCTCTCCCTCTCTCTTTGGCTAGTTGGCTAGTTACACGATAAGCGGGAAAGCATACCAGGCAAGGAAAGAAAGGTTGCTCGATCTCTTGTAAGGCCAACCCTTAACGGCGAGCTCACCAGGCAATGCTACAAGTCCAATAGAAGTCCAAGGTTTCGTCTACTACGGACTAGGAATCTCTTGGAGGATCTAACATGAAATGAGAAATACATTCGATTATGGCAACTAATAGATAACGAACTTTTTGGTAGAAATTGAATGATCCCTTGGCTCGGGCAAGAAAAGGAAAAGGTAGTCGTACTCCTACTTTTTCCGTCGCACGAGAGGAAAGTTTGAGCTGAACGATTGAATCACACTAGGTAAGAAAGGCGGGCCTAGCAGGTTTCTCCAAACGTATAAACAAAAAGAAGATACGGATACACATACATTCTCGCATGGAAGAACCTAGCTGAACCAGATCAAGGGTCCTAACCTCGTTCGACTGATCTTCTTTGGCTAGCCCCCACCACTTGTAATGAGGTCAACCCGTATGTGCTTTTTCTTTTCGTTTAGCGAGATAGCGTACCAGCTCTTTCAGCTCATAGCAGTAGTATGAAAAGCGGAATCCTCATCCTGAGTCGAGTTCACATTTCCATATGAATCGACATCGGCCAAACCAAGGGCTTCTATTTTTTCTTTTACGAAAGCGAATTTAACAGTTTCGATAAAACCAACCACTTTTAAAGAAGGAGTCGCTCTATCTTGATTACCGTGGACATACGCATCTCCCTCTTTAACTTTGCCTACCATGAAAAGGATAGTTCCCTCACGATAGGCCCTCCTAGCTGTCGAACGTCTTTCGATCAATCGAGAGAGGTATAGAATAGTACAACAAACCAACAAGACAAGAATGGACTCATAAGATGGGCGGTCAGGGAATTGATTTCATTTGTGTTATCCGCCAAGGAAATGATCAAGGAATTCTCTATACACGGCTGAGAGATGACCATAATGTTGCACATCCTGAATAAGTACCGTAGCCAAGTGAAGCTTTTGAAAATGAAAGCGTGTATAACTCAGATCCATTTTCTCTTCGATTCGCAAACTTTAGATCTTATCTTACCTTCGTCTCTGGGTGACTGAGAGAGAATTTGGGCCTGGCGTGCAACCGGTTCGGTCAACAATAAGGTACAAAGTGGATTGATTAAATGGGCTTGAAGTTCCATTATCGTTAGGTCGAAGATCTCTACTAGGTTTAGTGCACTTTGGTAGTTGCGAATGTTGCCGTAATCGAATGTCTTTCTCATTCGACATTCTCTCTTACCAAGCACTCATACTCGCAAGGGTTGAGGAGACAGTCCGTGAGATAATTGGGCTTCGAGATTGCGTATACACGAAAAGAGCTCGCTTTTGACTTTCTACCTCAGCGTTTTGTGCCCGGTTCCGGTTCAGGAAAGGATCTGATCTCTTTCATTGGAGCACATTGATGCCGAAGGAGTCTTCGGAACCGGTGGAGAGGCTATGATGACTTCAGGCTATTCAAATAGCATGACTGATACCACAAAGAAAGGATATCTAAGTCACACTTGTGAAATTTCTTTTTCATAAACTTGCCTGATGATTGATAAGGTAAGGGATTTTAAAAGACAAAAGAATGACAATTCTATGTGATAGAAAGAAAAGGAGATTTTTTTTTTTTTCATTTTGTGTGGTTCGAACCTATGGCTCTTTGAAACTTCTTGCATAATTCATTTTGATCCAATATACTTGAGACCTCTCACACCCGAAACAATAATCATACACCACTAGACCAAATGCCTTTATAGCAAGTCTATAGTTCTTAGTTGCTGTGCCTCAATACATGAAATTTACATAAATTGTGCATGCATTTGCCACAAATTCCTTTGGTTGGGTTAGGCCTGATAATTATTTTAGTGCTTTTTTTTCTTTCCGAGGGCATTTAGAGAATCGAACTCGAAACCTCTTGCACCCAAAAGAAAAATCATTCCACTAAACCAAATGTCCTTATTATGGGCTATATATTAAGTTTTTTATGTAATGTATCATCATTATTTCATTTATTTTCTTTGTTAATAAAATCCATGAGCAATAATCATTATTATATCTTTTAGATCTAGACCGCTGTTAAATTATTTACATAGGGTTTGCGACAATTACTGTATTGAGAAGAAAATAGTGTAAGTTTTATTGAGAAGAAAATAGTGTAAGTTTTAGTTTGATAGTTCCATTTGAGACACATCTCGTGAGTACACAAGTAAAACAAATATCGAAAGTTAGGATTTGGGTAGGCATGCCTATTGAAAGTGGAAAAGATAAAATGATATTAAAAGAGCATCATCATTATAGATTTAATTGCCATAATTTTTGGTTTCTTAAGATTAAGATGGAAGAATATACATTTGGTTGTTGAATTGTTTTCTTTGAGGAAGTCATCAAATTCTCTCTCCACAAGTAGCAATATAACTACTCGATTTCTTTCTTTACTTACAATAAGTCCTCTCTCTATATGTGCTTGTGGGACATTACTCTCTTTTATCTATAAAAATGGCATAGCCATAATGATATAATAATCCTTATATAAGTATGTTTTCTTTTTCTCTCCTACCCACCTTATGCATAACATGTTAAATTAATCCTTATATAAGTATGTTTTCTTTTTTTCTCGTACCCACCTTATACATAACATGTTAAATTAACTCATACTTAAAAAAAATAATTTCTTTCTTTGTCATGAATAAGGAAAAATTGAAAAGAAACAATATTATTTAATAATAGATAGTCTCTTTTTTGGAGATGCAGGGTATCGATCCCTGTACCTCTCACATGCAAAGCGAGCGCTCTACCATTTGAGCTACATCCCCATGATTCTTACATCCTAAAACCCTAAATGTCCCATCATCAATAATAGTGAAAATAAAAAAAATATCAAAATATTAATAACAAATAGTTTGTTTTGGTGATGTGGGGCATCGATAATTGTGAAAATGAAAAAATATTATAACAAATTAAATACTTTCTTTTGGAGATGCAGGTTATCAATCTTCGTACAACTCGCATGCAAAGCGAGCGCTCTACCGTCTAAGCTACATCTTCACAATTTTTACGTCACAAAAACATAAATGTCTCGTTCACAATTTTTACGTCACAAAAAAATAAATGTCTCGTCATGAATAATAGTGAAAATGAAAAACTATCGCTACTCATTATGTCATAAATAAGAAAAAATTGAATAGAAATAAAATAGTAATAGCGAATAGTTTCTTTTGGAGATATGGGGTATCGATCCAATCCCCGTACCTCTCGCATGCTAAATGAGCAAATAGAAATAAAATATTACATCATAGAACCCTAAATTTCCCATCATCCATAATAGTGAAAATGAAGAAAATCTAGAAATGCAGGGTATCGATCCCCAAATCTCTTGCATGCAAAGCAAGCGCTCTACCATCTAAGTTGTATCCCCACAATTCTTACATCATAAAGTCCTAAGCATCTCGTCATCAGTAATAGTGAAAATGAAAAACTATCCCAGCTCATTATGTCCTAAATAAGAAAAAAATTGAAAAGATAAGAAAAAATTGAACATAAATAATATATTTATTAATCGATTCAATTGAAGATGCAAGGTATTGATCCCCATACTTTCCACATGGGAAATGAACACCCTAAATGCCCCTAGATGCGAGGTATCAATCCGCGTACCTCTCGCATGCTAAGCAAAGCTACATCCCAACAATTCTTGCATCACAAAACCCTAAACTTTCCATCATCAATAATAGTGAAAATGAACAAATATCGCTACTCAACATGTCATGAATAAGGAAAAATTAAAAAGAAGTAATTTTCAAAATAGTGACATGAAAAACTATCCCGGCTCAATATGTCGTAAATAAGAAAAAATTAAAAAGAAATAATATATTTAGTGATTGATTCATTTTGGAGATGCAAGGTATCAACCCCGTAACTTTCCACATCAGAAGTGAGCGCTCTACTATCTGAGCTACATCCCCACAATTCGTACTACAATCTCTTGAAGGGGCATTTTGAGAATCAAACTCGAGACCTCTCACACCCAAAGCAAGAATCATACCACTAGACCAAATGCCCTTGTTTTACCACTTGAAACATATGTATGAAGCCTTAGGCCTAGGTATTAAGGTCGTATTTTGTCGTATTGCAGGAAACACGTGAAGTCCTTAGATGTAGAATGTGTCTGGGAGAATAAAGCCTTGGGATGGGATGTTAAGAAAGACTATGAGTATTAAGAGCATGATGGTAAGTATAAAATGATGTGTCTTGGAGAATAAAGCCTTGGGATGGGATGTTAAGAAAGACTATGAGTACTAAGAAAGTGATGGTAAGTATAAAATAACGTGTCTTGGAGAATAAAGCCTAGGGATGATATGTTAAGAAAGACTATGAGTATTAAGAGCATGATGGTAAGTATAAAATGTCGAATATGAAGTTAGGTTGATGTCAAATATGAAGAATCACACCACTAAACCAAATGCCTTTTCTTGAACATCCAATATTTTTAGCTTTTACTCAAATATATTTTCTCTTAGTTGGAGGACATTGTTATAATATAAAAGGGTTATCAAATAAACCAACAACCCAACAAAAAAAACAAACTAAATCAATTTGGGTTGGATTGATTCGGTTCAGTTCATCCGTTTGTTTGATTTAATTTTTCCATTTTATCTCGTATGACAAGAAAATAAAGTTGAATTGAATGCACCTTAGTTTCATTTATGAGAAACTCAATGAAACACATTAATAGTACTCAGAGTTGGAGTCTATAAGCATTTCATGAACTTCAATGCAATTCATGCTTCATTAAAGATGAGATAAACTTTGGGGAACTTTAAATTACTTCATGTGGAGTTTCAATTACTATATGCTAGTTACCATCTTTAGGATTAACTAATTGGACACGAATTCATGAATTTAGGGAAATTTTTGTGTAATTATCAACTACAACTTATGTTTTCAAATTTTTAGGACATAATTTAGGTAGCTGTTTTTATGAGTCGTAAACTTGTTTCTTTGCATAATATGGATTTAGTTGAACTATTATTATCGATAAGATGGAGAAAGAAATTGTCTTTGAAATGACTAATAGACTTAGGTTCATCGTTGTTGTTTTTTAACTTGTGATTTTGCAGAAAGTTTAACTAATATGAACTGTCATGTCACAAGAACTTTAAAGTAAATCAAGAATATACCCTAAACATCATTCAAGATGGCAATAAAATGGAGTTAAATTGAACGCACTTTAGTTTCATGTTTGGCGTGTTTAAGATAAAGCATAATTGTCTTAATGATCTTAAGAGAAATTCCTATTTTATTAGAGGAGACCAACTTTATTTAAGGTACTAGGAGTTCAAGAATCTGGATTTGAATCTGGTTAAGAAACCGTAAGATTTGAAAGTTTTGAATTCTAGACCAAATTTGTACCTAATTATTTCTTTTTATGACTAATTATAAATTAAGAAAAAAATATTTTTGTAAAGATAGATTAAACTCTAAAGCTTTGGTGACGAAACCATGTTTAGACTAGCAGTTTAAAGTCAGGAGATGCGGCCACATGTGTGATTATTTTGGATGGGTTCGTATGAGGGAGCCTTCAAAGGTTGTGCACTCACAGGAGATGCGGTCACAGGTCTTTGTGTTCGAGTATTTTTTTTTTTTTTTTTTTGTAATTCTATCCCAAACACTTTTTTTTTTGTTTGGATAAATTTGAACAACACCGTCTTATAATTTAATTTAATTTTATATTTAATGTGGTGTTGTTTTCTCAATCTCATTTTAATTTTACAACATTATTTTATATTAATTTACTTTTATTTTTATTTGTTTTTATTTGTTTTCACTTTCAATTTTAGTTTCTATTTGAGTTTTGAACCTTTGAAATTTGGGTTGTGACAGATTGGTATCAGAGCAGCCGGATTTTAAATTATATAAATTTTTTCTTAGGATAAAGAGTCGTATATCTCTTTGACTCAGCTCAATGACACGTCTCTCCGCGACAAAGTAAGCAGTCTAACCCTATTTTGTAGTATATGATATGTTGTAAAACTTGTATAAATTTATTGTATGTTTTGATTTTCGTGGTAGTTATAAAATGTCCTTGGACGTTAAAGAGTGAACGTTAACTATATAAGACAATACTGGATCAACGTTATAGTGTCTAGATATCGTGAGGAGGAAAAGAGTGTTCATGAGATATATAACTAGCCTTAGGAAAACAGAGAGTTTTCGTTGCACAGTGCGAGACATCTAATCCGTGAAATTTTGGTACTATAAATGAAGAAACTAGAGATGGTCCCCAAACGTCTGTATGGACCATTTCCAATCGCACTTTCTTTGATTCTCTAGCAGCTTTTGTGAAGCTAACTCGTTTATATTTTTCCATAACGCAGCTCTCACAAACACCCATATCAATAGATTTTAGGCCTTCTAAAACTTCATTTGCACCCATCATCTTCATTTCTTTGATGCTCATATGTACAAGTCTATTGACACTGCTGTAGGGTGTAAAAACTTGGTTGTTGTTGCTGTTACTTGAATTGGAAACACTCTTAGCAACAACAACCTTTTTTATACACTCTAGTTGGTGTATAGGGTTCCATATTTTAGGTCATGCTTCCACCATGACACCCTTCACAATCTTTCCCAAACTCTTTCCAAACTCGGCTGCATAACCTGTGCTATCCAACTGACCAATAGAGATCAGATTCTTCTTGAGATCAGAAATATTTATGACATTCTATAATGTCCACTCACTCATTTTCTGTTAGAGTTTATATGTAGACATCTCTCTTCCCTTCAATCTCCAACAATCTCCAACGTTTTGTTGTCGGCAATATACACCTTCCTAACATTTCCTTATTTTAAATTTTGAAAAAATTCCTTACTTGGAGACGAATGAAACGATGCAACTGAATCTAAAATCCAAAATTCAATTGGGCTATTCACGCTAAGGATTAAAGTATTCTCAGTATCTTCTGCTGAACATATGGAATTATTGTTATCTTCAAATTTGTGATTTTTCTTTTCTTCAATTTTGTACAATCTGTCCGAAAGTGTTATTTTTCTCCACAATTTCAACTCTTTTCGTTTTGTTTGTTTGGAGATTTTTCACGGTTTCTTAATTTTGATCGCCCATGTTTGTTTGGGCTCTTTGATTTACTTCTTCCCCTTCGATCAACAATGAGAGCATTGTCTGATGAATCTCCAATTTCTCGTTTGGGCTTTCGCTGACATCTTGAATTTCATTAAATTTCAATTTATTAGATCCTCGTGAACTGTTGATTGCAGCAACAACAGTATACCACGACTCGAGTAAAGATTACACAAAAATCAATGCTTTAATTTCATTTTTTAACATAATTTCCACCCAACTCAATTGACTTACAATCATGTTGAACTAATTTATATGATTTGCAACATATCGACATTTGTAGATTGAACAACCTCTGCATCAAATACACCTTGTTCATAGCCGACGTATTTTCGTACATATTTGACAACACCTTCAATAGGCCCGATGTCGTCTTCTCTTTGATGATGTTGAACGTCATGTTTATGGACAGCGTCAATCAGATTAATCCTACGGTATGTATGATTAGTCCTCAAAATCATATATACACTCATCAGAACTAAAATGTCCCAAAATGTACTATAGGAGAACGTGACCAGTTGTTGTTTATTCACTTTTAGCTTATAACATTGCTCTATTTGAAATTGTTTTTGACGTCTTTCCTCGCTCACGTTTTCTAAAATATTTCTTCTAAACGTGATTTAAGCATACACTTCTATTGTTCGTTCAGTCTGAATTTTGCATGGTTGACTTGTTCACTAGATTAGAACAAATGTCACATAATTATTGTCTCACTACTGCAAGAGTGCGATTGTTACACTTGTCTTTCTTTCAATTGTGGGCCGCATCTTCTGACTAGTTACGTGAGTTTGGCATGGAGCATATGTGTAGGTTGAAAAAGAAATGGTTGGATGTGGACTGCGAATAAGGGTTGGGCCACGGAAGGTTTTTTTTTTTTTACCACATATGGACTTTGGGCTAGAGAGTCTTAAATTTGGGTTCGTTTGAAAAATTTTGGTTCGTGTTTTAGTTCAAACGAACCCAAATTAAACCTACTAGTTCCTTCTTCTTTGCACGACTCACTCCTATTCTCTGTTCTATCTCTTCTTGCTCTCTGAAACTTTTTTATAGGCTATTGTTCACCGATTATTTGGGAGCATCTTCCTTGAAAGGATTGTGACCACAGATGACCTATGTAGAAAATTTGTACCCATTTCCTAAAACCTTTAGCGGACAACATACCCAAAACAGATGCGCTACACCTCGTCTCACCCCTCCGGAGCATATGGATCCACCCAATCGATGAACGCTCAAACCAAACTCACCCATACTTTTTGGCACAGGGATGCGAGAACCAATCCGAGTAATCTATAATGGGGAGACCCCTTAAAGAAACAAACGAGAATGGCTCGGTTGATAGCAGGGTTAAAGAAAAGGTGAGTATGAAAAGACGTATCGCGTAACCGTCCCTGTAAGCAGCTTCATTCTTTCTTGATCTATGAACCGACTTTATGAAAAAAAAATAAGTCTTTCAGCTGAAAGTGTGACTGTTGGGTATGGATAAGCAAACCTCTTGGTTTGGGGGAAACCGGAGATGTTGGCTAAGAAAGCTAAGCAGGCAAGTACAGGACGGACAAAATGCACATAAAAATTGATTGACATGATCCCTCTCCCTCTTAGTTTGGCTAGTTGGCTAGTTACACGATAAGCAGGAAAGCATACCAGGCAAGGAAAGAAAGGCTGCTCGATCTCCTGTAAGGCCAACCCTTAATGGCGAGCTCACCAGGCAATGCTATAAGTCCAATAGAAGTCCAAGGTTTCGCCTACTACGGACTAGGAAGCTCTTGGAGGATCTAACATGAAATGAGAAATACATTCGATTACAGCAACTAAAAGATAACAAACTTTTTGGTAGAAACTGAATGATCCTTGGCTCAGGCAAGAAAAGGAAAAGGTAGTCGTACTCCTACCTTTTCCGTCGGACGAGAGGAAAGTTTGAGCTGAAAGATTGAATCACACTAGATAAACAAAAAGAAGATACGGATACACATACATTTTTGCATGAAAGAACCTAGCTGAACCAGATCAAGGGTCCTAACCTAGTTCGACTGACCTTCTTTGGCTAGCCCCCGCCACTTGTAACGAGGCCAACCCGTATGTGCTTTTTCTTTTTCGTTTAGTTAGATGGCTTACCAGCTCTTTCAGCTCATAGCAGCAGTATGAAAAGCAGAATCCTCATCCTGGGTCGAGTCTACATTGCCATACGAATTGACATCTGCCAAACCAAGGGCAGCGGATTTAACAGTTTCGATAAAACCAACCTCTTTTAAAGAAGAAGTATATTTTTTATTTAATGAAAGCGGATTTAACAGTTTCGATAAAACCAACCTCTTTTAGTACTCCCCACACTTTCATACCTATAAAAGAACAACAACAACACAACAAAAGAACAACAAAACAAAAAAAGTACTACAAGGAAAGTAGAGCTATATTTTCTACAAATCTTATTATATTAACTCTCTATTACTCCGAAAAACTACTTGAAAAAAAGATATCATACTCAAACTCCAATATCAATAAACGCTCTACCTTGATCACCGTGGACATACGCATTTATATTAACTCTCTATTACTCCGAAAAACTACTTGAAAAAAAGATATCATACTCAAACTCCAATATCAATAAACGCTATACCTTGATCACCGTGGACATACGCATTTATATTAACTCTCTATTACTCCGAAAAACTACTTGAAAAAAAGATATCATACTCAAACTCCAAGCTATTCAAATAGCTGACTAAGTCCCTCTGTCACACCTGAAAGGATAATTATTTTAGTGCTTTTTTTCTTTTGAAGGGGCATTCCGAGAATCGAACTCGAGACCTCTTGCACCCAAAGCAAGAATCCTCATCCTGGGTCGAGTCCACATTGCCATACGAATTGACATTTGCCAAACCAAGGGCAGCGGATTTAACAGTTTCGATAAAACCAACCTCTTTTAAAGAAGAAGTATATTTTTTATTTAATGAAAGCGGATTTAACAGTTTCGATAAAACCAACCTCTTTTAGTACTCCCCACACTTTCATACCTATAAAAGAACAACAACAACACAACAAAAGAACAACAAAACAAAAAAAGTACTACAAGGAAAGTAGAGCTATATTTTCTACAAATCTTATTATATTAACTCTCTATTACTCCGAAAAACTACTTGAAAAAAAGATATCATACTCAAACTCCAATATCAATAAACGCTCTACCTTGATCACCGTGGACATACGCATTTATATTAACTCTCTATTACTCCGAAAAACTACTTGAAAAAAAGATATCATACTCAAACTCCAAGCTATTCAAATAGCTGACTAAGTCCCTCTGTCACACCTGAAAGGATAATTATTTTAGTGCTTTCTTTCTTTTGAAGGGGCATTCCGAGAATCGAACTCGAGACCTCTTGCACCCAAAGCAAGAATCATACCACTAGACCAAATGCCCTTAGTATGTGCTATATATTATGTTTTTTATGGAATGTATCATCA
>NW_019272746.1:0-12505 GCF_002738345.1 Cucurbita maxima
TTTCTTCCAAATTCTATTCTAAATCATCAAGACTAAACATTCCCAAGAAAAGTTTCGAGAAACGGAGACTGTGACACGGTTTTTTAAGCACGTACTTCTAACTAACCTGGTTAGGGAATCGATTTTAAGCACTCTTTTACTGTTTTTCTACACTCCGTTTCTTCGACATTCTATTCTAAATCATCAAGACTAAACTTTCCCAACAAAAGTTTCGAGAAACGTCGACCGTGACACGGTTTTTTTTAGCACGTATTTCTGACTAACCAGGTTAGGGAATCGATTTAAAGCACTCTTTTACTGTTTTGTGCACTCCATTTCTTCCAAATTCTATTCTAAATCATTATGCCCGATCACTCCGAGCAGGACTTTCGCAAAACGCCGACCGCTACTCAGTTTTTTATCACGTGGTTCAAACGTCCTAGATTAGTGTCTACAAATTAGGGCTTCAATATTATGCACTCTTTTACTGTTTTTCTACACTCCGTTTCTTCAACATTCTATTCCAAATCAACAAGACTAAACATTCCCAACAAAAGTTACGAGAAACGTCGACCGTCACACGGTTTTTTGAGCACGTACTTCTAACTAACCGGCTTGGGACTCGATTTAAAGCACTCTTTTACTGTTTTATGCACTCCATTTCTTCCAAATTCTGTTCTAAATCATATTTCCCGATCACTCCCAACAGGAATTTCGAACAACGACGACCGCTACTCAGTTTTTTTTATCACGTGGTTCAAACGTCCTTGATTAGGGTTCACAAACTAGGGCTTCGATTTTAAGCACTCTTTTACTGTTTTTCTACACTCCGTTTCTTCGACATTCTATTCTAAATCATCAAGACTAAACTTTCCCAACAAAAGTTTCGAGAAACGTCGACCGTGACGCGGTTTTTTTCGCACGTATTTCTGACTAACCAGGTTAGGGAATCGATTTAAAGCACTCTTTTACTGTTTTGTGCACTCCATTTCTTCCAAATTCTATTCTAAATCATAATGCCCGATCACTCCGAGCAGGACTTTCGAAAAACGCCGACCGCTACTCAGTTTTTTTATCACGTGGTTCAAACGTCCTAGATTAGGGTTCACAAATTAGGGCTTCAATATTATGCACTCTTTTACTGTTTTTCTACACTCCGTTTCTTCAACATTCTATTCCAAATCAACAAGACTAAACATTCCCAACAAAAGTTACGAGAAACGTCGACCGTCACACGATTTTTTGAGCACGTACTTCTAACTGACCAGGCTAAGGACTCGATTTAAAGCACTCTTTTACTGTTTTATGCACTCCATTTCTTCCAAATTCTATTCTAAATCATTATGCCCGATCACTTCGAGCAGGACTTTCGAAAAACGCCGACCGCTACTCAGTTTTTTTATCACGTGGTTCAAACGTCCCTGATTAGGGTTCACAAATTAGGGCTTCAATATTATGCACTCTTTTACTGTTTTTCTACACTCCGTTTCTTCAACATTCTATTCCAAATCAACAAGACTAAACATTCCCAACAAAAGTTACGAGAAACGTCGACCGTCACACGGTTTTTTGAGCACGTACTCCTAACTAACGATGCTTGGGACTCGATTTAAAGCACTCTTTTACTTTTTTATGCACTCCATTTCTTCCAAATTCTATTCTAAATCATTATGCCCGATCACTTCGAGCAGGACTTTCGAAAAACGCCGACCGCTACTCAGTTTTTTTATCACGTGGTTCAAACGTCCCTGATTAGGGTTCACAAATTAGGGCTTCAATATTATGCACTCTTTTACTGTTTTTCTACACTCCGTTTCTTCAACATTCTATTCCAAATCAACAAGACTAAACATTCCCAACAAAAGTTACGAGAAACGTCGACCGTCACACGGTTTTTTGAGCACGTACTTCTAACTAACCGGCTTGGGACTCGATTTAAAGCACTCTTTTACTGTTTTATGCACTCCATTTCTTCCAAATTCTGTTCTAAATCATATTTCCCGATCACTCCCAACAGGAATTTCGAACAACGACGACCGCTACTCAGTTTTTTTTATCACGTGGTTCAAACGTCCTTGATTAGGGTTCACAAACTAGGGCTTCGATTTTAAGCACTCTTTTACTGTTTTTCTACACTCCGTTTCTTCGACATTCTATTCTAAATCATCAAGACTAAACTTTCCCAACAAAAGTTTCGAGAAACGTCGACCGTGACACGGTTTTTTTCGCACGTATTTCTGACTAACCAGGTTAGGGAATCGATTTAAAGCACTCTTTTACTGTTTTGTGCACTCCATTTCTTCCAAATTCTATTCTAAATCATAATGCCCGATCACTCCGAGCAGGACTTTCGAAAAACGCCGACCGCTACTCAGTTTTTTTATCACGTGGTTCAAACGTCCCTGATTAGGGTTCACAAATTAGAGCTTCAATATTATGCACTCTTTTACTGTTTTTCTACATTCCGTTTCTTCAACATTCTATTCCAAATCAACAAGACTAAACATTCCCAACAAAAGTTACGAGAAACGTCGACCGTCACACGGTTTTTTGAGCACGTACTTCTAACTAACGATGCTTGGGACTCGATTTAAAGCACTCTTTTACTGTTTTATGCACTCCATTTCTTCCAAATTCAATTCTAAATCATTATGCCCGATCACTTCGAGCAGGACTTTCGAAAAACGCCGACCGCTACTCAGTTTTTTTATCACGTGGTTCAAACGTCCCTGATTAGGGTTCACAAATTAGGGCTTCAATATTATGCACTCTTTTACTGTTTTTCTACGCTCCGTTTCTTCAACATTCTATTCCAAATCATCAAGACTAAACATTCCCAACAAAAGTTTCAAGAAACGTCGACCGTGACACGGTTTTTTTAGCACGTATTTCTGACTAACCAGGTTAGGGAATCGAGTTAAAGCACTCTTTTACTGTTTTGTGCACTCCATTTCTTCCAAATTCTATTCTAAATCATTATGCCCGATCACTCCGAGCAGGACTTTCGCAAAACGCCGACCGCTACTCAGTTTTTTTATCACGTGGTTCAAACGTCCTAGATTAGGGTTCACAAATTAGGGCTTCAATATTATGCACTCTTTTACTGTTTTTCTACACTCCGTTTCTTCGACATTCTATTCCAAATCATCAAGACTAAACTTTCCCAACAAAAGTTACGAGAAACGTCGACCGGCACACGGTTTTTTGAGCACGTACTTCTAACTGACCAGGCTAAGGACTCGATTTAAAGCACTCTTTTACTGTTTTATGCACTCCATTTCTTCCAAATTCTAGTCTAAATCATTATGCCCGATCACTCCGAGCAGGACTTTCGCAAAACGCCGACCGCTACTCAGTTTTTTTATCACGTGGTTCAAACGTCCTAGATTAGGGTTCACAAATTAGGGCTTCAATACTATGCACTCTTTTACTGTTTTTCTACACTCCGTTTCTTCGACATTCTATTCTAAATCATCAAGACTAAACTTTCCCAACAAAAGTTACGAGAAACGTCGACCGGCACACGGTTTTTTGAGCACGTACTTCTAACTGACCAGGCTAAGGACTCGATTTAAAGCACTCTTTTACTGTTTTATGCACTCCATTTCTTCCAAATTCTAGTCTAAATCATTATGCCCGATCACTCCGAGCAGGACTTTCGCAAAACGCCGACCGCTACTCAGTTTTTTTATCACGTGGTTCAAACGTCCTAGATTAGGGTTCACAAATTAGGGCTTCAATACTATGCACTCTTTTACTGTTTTTCTACACTCCGTTTCTTCGACATTCTATTCTAAATCATCAAGACTAAACTTTCCCAACAAAAGTTACGAGAAACGTCGACCGGCACACGGTTTTTTGAGCACGTACTTCTAACTGACCAGGCTAAGGACTCGATTTAAAGCACTCTTTTACTGTTTTATGCACTCCATTTCTTCCAAATTCTAGTCTAAATCATTATGCCCGATCACTCCGAGCAGGACTTTCGCAAAACGCCGACCGCTACTCAGTTTTTTTATCACGTGGTTCAAACGTCCTAGATTAGGGTTCACAAATTAGGGCTTCAATACTATGCACTCTTTTACTGTTTTTCTACACTCCGTTTCTTCGACATTCTATTCTAAATCATCAAGACTAAACTTTCCCAACAAAAGTTACGAGAAACGTCGACCGGCACACGGTTTTTTGAGCACGTACTTCTAACTGACCAGGCTAAGGACTCGATTTAAAGCACTCTTTTACTGTTTTATGCACTCCATTTCTTCCAAATTCTAGTCTAAATCATTATGCCCGATCACTCCGAGCAGGACTTTCGCAAAACGCCGACCGCTACTCAGTTTTTTTATCACGTGGTTCAAACGTCCTAGATTAGGGTTCACAAATTAGGGCTTCAATACTATGCACTCTTTTACTGTTTTTCTACACTCCGTTTCTTCGACATTCTATTCTAAATCATCAAGACTAAACTTTCCCAACAAAAGTTACGAGAAACGTCGACCGGCACACGGTTTTTTGAGCACGTACTTCTAACTGACCAGGCTAAGGACTCGATTTAAAGCACTCTTTTACTGTTTTATGCACTCCATTTCTTCCAAATTCTAGTCTAAATCATTATGCCCGATCACTCCGAGCAGGACTTTCGCAAAACGCCGACCGCTACTAAGTTTTTTTATCACGTGGTCCAAACGTCCTTGATTAGGGTTCAGAATCTAGGGCTTCGATTTTAAGCACTCTTTCACAGTTTTTCTACACTCCGTTTCTTCGACATTCTATTCCAAATCAACAATACTAAACATTCCCAACAAAAGTTACAAGAAACGTCGACCGTGACACGGTTTTTTTAGCACGTAGTTCTGACCATCCAGGTTAGGGAATCGATTTAAAGCACTCTTTTACTGTTTTGTGCACTCAATTTCTTCCAAATTCTATTCTAAATCATATTTCCCGATCCTTCCCAACAGGAATTTCGCAAAACGCCGACCGCTACTCAGTTTTTTTTATCACGTGGTCCAAACTTCCTTGATTAGGGTTCACAAACTAGGGCTTCGATTTTAAGCACTCTATTGCTGTTTTTCTACACTCCGTTTCTTCGACATTCTATTCTAAATCATCAAGACTAAACATTCCCAACAAAAGTTACGAGAAACGTGGACCGTCACACGGTTTTTTGAGCACGTACTTCTAACTAACCAGGCTAGGGACTCGATTTAAAGCACTCTTTTACTGTTTTATGCACTCCATTTCTTCCAAATTCTATTCTAAATCATTATGCCCGATCACTCCGAGCAGGAATTTCGAAAAACGCCGACCGCTACTCAGTTTTTTTTATCACGTGGTCCAAACGTCCTTGATTAGGGTTCACAAACTAGGGCTTCGAGTTTAAGCACTCTGTTGCTGTTTTTCTACACTCCGTTTCTTTGACATTCTATTCTAAATCATCAAGACTAAACTTTCCCAACAAAAGTTTCGAGAAACGTCGACCGTGACACGGTTTTTTTAGCACGTATTTCTGACTAAAAAGGTTAGGGAATCGATTTAGAGCACTCTTTTACTGTTTTGTGCACTCCATTTCTTCCAAATTCTATTCTAAATCATTATGCCCGATCACTCCGAGCAGGACTTTCGCAAAACGCCGACCGCTACTCAGTTTTTTTATCACGTGGTTGCCCGATCACTCCGAGCAGGACTTTCGCAAAACGCCGACCGCTACTCAGTTTTTTTATCACGTGGTTCAAACGTCCTTGATTAGGGTTCACAAACTAGGGCTTCGATTTTAAGCACTCTTTCACTGTTTTTCTACACTCCGTTTCTTCGACATTCTATTCCAAATCAACAAGACTAAACATTCCCAACAAAAGTTACGAGAAACGTCGACCGTCACACGGTTTTTTTCGCACGTATTTCTGACTAACCAGGTTAGGGAATCGATTTAAAGCACTCTTTTACTGTTTTGTGCACTCCATTTCTTCCAAATTCTATTCTAAATCATAATGCCCGATCACTCCGAGCAGGACTTTCGAAAAACGCCGACCGCTACTCAGTTTTTTTATCACGTGGTTCAAACGTCCTAGATTAGGGTTCACAAATTAGGGCTTCAATATTATGCACTCTTTTACTGTTTTTCTACACTCCGTTTCTTCAACATTCTATTCCAAATCAACAAGACTAAACATTCCCAACAAAAGTTACGAGAAACGTCGACCGTCACACGGTTTTTTGAGCACGTACTCCTAACTAACGATGCTTGGGACTCGATTTGAAGCACTCTTTTACTTTTTTATGCACTCCATTTCTTCCAAATTTTATTCTAAATCATTATGCCCGATCACTTCGAGCAGGACTTCCGAAAAACGCCGACCGCTACTCAGTTTTTTTATCATGTGGTTCAAACGTCCCTGATTAGGGTTCACAAATTAGGGCTTCAATATTATGCACTCTTTTACTGTTTTTCTACGCTCCGTTTCTTCAACATTCTATTCCAAATCATCAAGACTAAACATTCTCTTTTACTGTTTTTCTACGCTCCGTTTCTTCAACATTCTATTCCAAATCATCAAGACTAAACATTCTCAACAAAAGTTTCGAGAAACGTCGACCGTGACACGGTTTTTTTAGCACGTATTTCTGACTAACCAGGTTAGGGAATCGAGTTAAAGCACTCTTTTACTGTTTTGTGCACTCCATTTCTTCCAAATTCTATTCTAAATCATAATGCCCGATCACTCCGAGCAGGACTTTCGAAAAACGCCGACCGCTACTCAGTTTTTTTATCACGTGGTTCAAACGTCCTAGATTAGGGTTCACAAATTAGGGCTTCAATATTATGCACTCTTTTACTGTTTTTCTACACTCCGTTTCTTCAACATTCTATTCCAAATCAACAAGACTAAACATTCCCAACAAAAGTTACGAGAAACGTCGACCGTCACACGGTTTTTTGAGCACGTACTTCTAACTAACCGGCTTGGGACTCGATTTAAAGCACTCTTTTACTGTTTTATGCACTCCATTTCTTCCAAATTCTGTTCTAAATCATATTTCCCGATCACTCCCAACAGGAATTTCGAACAACGACGACCGCTACTCAGTTTTTTTTATCACGTGGTTCAAACGTCCTTGATTAGGGTTCACAAACTAGGGCTTCGATTTTAAGCACTCTTTTACTGTTTTTCTACACTCCGTTTCTTCGACATTCTATTCTAAATCATCAAGACTAAACTTTCCCAACAAAAGTTTCGAGAAACGTCGACCGTGACGCGGTTTTTTTCGCACGTATTTCTGACTAACCAGGTTAGGGAATCGATTTAAAGCACTCTTTTACTGTTTTGTGCACTCCATTTCTTCCAAATTCTATTCTAAATCATTATTCCCGATCACTCCGTGCAGGACTTTCGCAAAACGCCGACCGCTACTCAGTTTTTTTATAACGTGGTTCAAACGTCCCTGATTAGGGTTCACAAATTAGGGCTTCAATATTATGCACTCTTTTACTGTTTTTCTACACTCCGTTTCTTCGACATTCTATTCCAAATCAACAAGACTAAACATTCCCAACAAAAGTTACGAGAAACGTCGACCGTCACACGGTTTTTTGAGCACGTACTTCTAACTAACCAGGCCAGGGACTCGATTTAAAGCACTCTTCTACTGTTTTGTGCACTCCATTTCTTCCAAATTCTATTCTAAATCATCAAGACTAACCTTTCCCAACAAAAGTTTCGAGAAACGTCGACCGTGACACGGTTTCTTTCGCACGTATTTCTGACTAACCAGGTTAGGGAATCGAGTTAAAGCACTCTTTTACTGTTTTGTGCCCTCCATTTCTTCCAAATTCTATTCTAAATCATCAAGACTAACCTTTCCCAACAAAAGTTTCGAGAAACGTCGACCGTGACACGGTTTCTTTCGCACGTATTTCTGACTAACCAGGTTAGGGAATCGAGTTAAAGCACTCTTTTACTGTTTTGTGCCCTCCATTTCTTCCAAATTCTATTCTAAATCATCAAGACTAACCTTTCCCAACAAAAGTTTCGAGAAACGTCGACCGTGACACGGTTTCTTTCGCACGTATTTCTGACTAACCAGGTTAGGGAATCGAGTTAAAGCACTCTTTTACTGTTTTGTGCCCTCCATTTCTTCCAAATTCTATTCTAAATCATCAAGACTAACCTTTCCCAACAAAAGTTTCGAGAAACGTCGACCGTGACACGGTTTCTTTCGCACGTATTTCTGACTAACCAGGTTAGGGAATCGAGTTAAAGCACTCTTTTACTGTTTTGTGCCCTCCATTTCTTCCAAATTCTATTCTAAATCATCAAGACTAACCTTTCCCAACAAAAGTTTCGAGAAACGTCGACCGTGACACGGTTTCTTTCGCACGTATTTCTGACTAACCAGGTTAGGGAATCGAGTTAAAGCACTCTTTTACTGTTTTGTGCCCTCCATTTCTTCCAAATTCTATTCTAAATCATCAAGACTAACCTTTCCCAACAAAAGTTTCGAGAAACGTCGACCGTGACACGGTTTCTTTCGCACGTATTTCTGACTAACCAGGTTAGGGAATCGAGTTAAAGCACTCTTTTACTGTTTTGTGCCCTCCATTTCTTCCAAATTCTATTCTAAATCATCAAGACTAACCTTTCCCAACAAAAGTTTCGAGAAACGTCGACCGTGACACGGTTTCTTTCGCACGTATTTCTGACTAACCAGGTTAGGGAATCGAGTTAAAGCACTCTTTTACTGTTTTGTGCCCTCCATTTCTTCCAAATTCTATTCTAAATCATCAAGACTAACCTTTCCCAACAAAAGTTTCGAGAAACGTCGACCGTGACACGGTTTCTTTCGCACGTATTTCTGACTAACCAGGTTAGGGAATCGAGTTAAAGCACTCTTTTACTGTTTTGTGCCCTCCATTTCTTCCAAATTCTATTCTAAATCATCAAGACTAACCTTTCCCAACAAAAGTTTCGAGAAACGTCGACCGTGACACGGTTTCTTTCGCACGTATTTCTGACTAACCAGGTTAGGGAATCGAGTTAAAGCACTCTTTTACTGTTTTGTGCCCTCCATTTCTTCCAAATTCTATTCTAAATCATCAAGACTAACCTTTCCCAACAAAAGTTTCGAGAAACGTCGACCGTGACACGGTTTCTTTCGCACGTATTTCTGACTAACCAGGTTAGGGAATCGAGTTAAAGCACTCTTTTACTGTTTTGTGCCCTCCATTTCTTCCAAATTCTATTCTAAATCATCAAGACTAACCTTTCCCAACAAAAGTTTCGAGAAACGTCGACCGTGACACGGTTTCTTTCGCACGTATTTCTGACTAACCAGGTTAGGGAATCGAGTTAAAGCACTCTTTTACTGTTTTGTGCCCTCCATTTCTTCCAAATTCTATTCTAAATCATCAAGACTAACCTTTCCCAACAAAAGTTTCGAGAAACGTCGACCGTGACACGGTTTCTTTCGCACGTATTTCTGACTAACCAGGTTAGGGAATCGAGTTAAAGCACTCTTTTACTGTTTTGTGCCCTCCATTTCTTCCAAATTCTATTCTAAATCATCAAGACTAACCTTTCCCAACAAAAGTTTCGAGAAACGTCGACCGTGACACGGTTTCTTTCGCACGTATTTCTGACTAACCAGGTTAGGGAATCGATTTAAAGCACTCTTTTACTGTTTTGTGCCCTCCATTTCTTCCAAATTCTATTCTAAATCATCAAGACTAAACATTCCCAACAAAAGTTACGAGAAACGTCGACCGTCACACGGTTTTTTGAGCACGTACTTCTAACTAACCAGGCCAGGGACTCGATTTAAAGCACTCTTTTACTGTTTTGTGCACTCCATTTCTTCCAAATTCTATTCTAAATCATTTTGCCCGATCACTCCGAGCAGGACTTTCGAAAAACGCCGACCGCTACTCAGTTTTTTTACCACGTGGTTCAAACGTCCTAGATTAGGGTTCACAAATTAGGGCTTCAATATTCTGCACTCTTTTACTGTTTTTCTACACTCCGTTTCTTCGACATTCTATTCCAAATCAACAAGACTAAACATTCCCCACAAAAGTTACGAGAAACATCGACCGTCACACGGTTTTTTGAGCACGTACTTCTAACTAACCAGGCCAGGGACTCGATTTAAAGCACTCTTTTACTGTTTTTTTTTTGAGCACGTACTTCTAACTAACCAGGCCAGGGACTCGATTTAAAGCACTCTTTTACTGTTTTATGCACTCCATTTCTTCCAAATTCTATTCTAAATCATCAAGACTAAACATTCCCAAGAAAAGTTCCGAGAAACGTAGACCGTGAAACGGTTTTTTAAGCACGTACTTCTAACTTACCTTGTTAGGGAATCGATTTAAAGCACTCTGTTGCTGTTTTATGCATTCCATTTTATTCAAATTCTATTCTAAATCATCAAGACTAACCATTCCCAACAAAAGTTTCGAGAAACGTCGACCGTGACACGGTGTTTTTAGCGCGTACTTCTAACAAACCTTGTTAGGGAATCGATTTAAAGCACTCTGTTGCTGTTTTATGCATTCCATTTTATTCAAATTCTATTGTAAATCATCAAGACTAACCATTCCCAACAAAAGTTTCGAGAAACGTCGACCATGACACGGTGTTTTTAGCACGTACTTCTAACTAACCTGGTTAAGGAATCGATTTAAAGCACTCTTTTACTGTTTTGTGCACTCCATTTCTTCCAAATTCTATTCTAAATCATTATGCCCGATCACTCCGAGCAAGACTTTCGAAAAACGCCGACCGCTACTCAGTTTTTTTACCACGTGGTTCAAACGTCCTAGATTAGGGTTCACAAATTAAGGCTTCAATATTATGCACACTTTTACTGTTTTTCTACACTCCGTTTCTTCGACATTCTATTCCAAATCAACAAGACTAAACATTCCCGACAAAAGTTACGAGAAACGTCGACCGTCACACTGTTTTTTGAGCACGTACTTCTAACTAACCAGGCCAGGGACTCGATTTAAAGCACTCTTTTACTGTTTTATGCACTCCATTTCTTCCAAATTCTATTCTAAATCATTATGCCCGATCACTTCGAGCAGGACTTTCGAAAAACGCAGACCGCTACTCAGTTTTTTTATCACGTGGTTCAAACGTCTCTGATTAGGGTTCAAAAATTAGGGCTTCAATATTATGCACTCTTTTACTGTTTTTCTACACTTCGTTTCTTAGACATTCTATTCCAAATCAACAAGACTAAACATTCCCAACAAAAGTTACGAGAAACGTCGACCGTCACACGGTTTATTGAGCCAGGTCAGGGACTCGATTTAAAGCACTCTTTTACTGTTTTGTGCACTCCATTTCTTCCAAATTCTATTCTAAATCATTATGCCCGATAACTCCGAGCAGGACTTTCGAAAAACGCCGACCGCTACTCAGTTTTTTTATCACGTGGTTCAAACGTCCCTGATTAGGGTTCACAAATTAGGGCTTCAATATTATGCACTCTTTTACTGTTTTTCTACACTCCGTTTCTTCAACATTCTATTCCAAATCATCAAGACTAAACATTCCCAACAAAAGTTTCGAGAAACGTCGACCGTGACACGGTTTTTTGAGCACGTACTTCTAACTAACCAGGCCAGGGACTCGATTTAAAGCACTCTTTTACTGTTTTATGCACTCCATTTCCTCCAAATTCTATTCTAAACAATCAAGACTAAACATTCCCAAGAAAAGTTTCGAGAAACGTAGACCGTGAAACGGTTTTTTAAGCACGTACTTCTAACTTACCTTGTTAGGGAATCGATTTAAAGCACTCTGTTGCTGTTTTATGCATTCCATTTTATTCAAATTCTATTCTAAATCATCAAGACTAACCATTCCCAATAAAAGTTTCGAGAAAGGTCGACCGTGACACGGTTTTTTGAGCACGTACTTCTAACTAGCCAGGCTAGGGACTCGATTTAAAGCACTCTTTTACTATTTTATGCACTCCATTTCTTCCAAATTCTATTCTTAATCATTATGCCCGATCACTTCGAGCAAGACTTTCGAAAAACGCCGACCGCTACTCAGTTTTTTTATCACGTGGTTCAAACGTCCCTGATTAGGGTTCACAAATTAGGGCTTCAATATTATGCACTGTTTTTATCACGTGGTTCAAACGTCCCTGATTAGGGTTCACAAATTAGGGCTTCAATATTATGCACTGTTTTACTGTTTTTCTACGCTCCATTTCTATAACATTCTATTCCAAATCATCAAGACTAAACATTCCCAACAAAAGTTTCGAGAAACGTCGACCGTAACACGGTTTTTTGAGCACGTACATCTGAATAACCAAGCCAGGGACTCGATTTAAAGCACTCTTTTACTGTTTTATGCACTCCATTTCTTCCAAATTCTATTCTAAATCATCAAGACTAAACATTCCCAAGAAAAGTTTCGAGAAACGTAGACCGTGACACGGTTTTTTAAGCACGTACTTCTAACTAACCTTGTTAGGGAATCGATTTTAAGCACTCTTTTACTGTTTT
>NW_019272747.1:0-994 GCF_002738345.1 Cucurbita maxima
GGAATGATTAGGCTTGATGATGTAGAATACAATTTCGAACAAACGGAGTGCATCAAAACAGTAAAAGAGTGCTTCAAATCGAACCGTACTTCGGAAACCCAAATCTGGGACGCTTGAAGTACGTGCTCAAAAAACCGAGTCACAGTCGACGTTTTTCTAAAGTTTTGTGAGGAATGTTTACGGTTGATGATTTAGAACAGAATTTCCAACAAACGGAGTGCATCAAAACAGAAAAAGAGTCCTTCAAATCGAACCCTACTTCGGAAACCCAAATCTGGGACGTTTGAAGTACGTGCTCAAAAAACCGAGTCACGATCGACATTTTTAAAAAGTTTTGTGGGGAATGTTTAGGCTTGATGATTTAGAATAGATTTGCGAAGAAACGGAGTGCATCAAAACAGTAAAGGAGTTCTTCAAATCGAACCCTACTTCGAAAACCCAAATCTGGGACGTTTGAAGTACGTGCTCAAAAAACCGAGTCACGATCGACATTTTTAAAAAGTTTTGTGGGGAATGATTAGGCTTGATGATTTAGAATATATTTTCGAAGAAACGGAGTGCATCAAAACAGTAAAGGAGTTCTTCAAATCGAACCCTACTTCGAAAACCCAAATCTGGGACGTTTGAAGTACGTGCTAAAAACACCGAGTCACGATCGACATTTTTAAAAAGTTTTGTGGGGAATGTTTAGGCTTGATGATTTATAATATATTTTCGAAGAAACGGAGTGCATCAAAACAGTAAAGGAGTTCCTCAAATCGAACCCTACTTCGGAAACCTAAATCTGGGACGTTTGAAGTACGTTTTAAAAACACTGAGTCACGGTCGACGTTTTTCAAAACTTTTGTGGGGAATGATTAGGCATGATGATGTAGAATATAATTTCGAACAAACGGAGTGCATCAAAACAGTAAAAGAGTGCTTCAAATCGAACCGTACTTCGGAAACCCAAATCTGGGACGTTTGAAGTACGTGCTAAAAAAACCGAGTCACG
>NW_019272747.1:1663-11068 GCF_002738345.1 Cucurbita maxima
TTTCGAAGAAATGGAGTGCATCAAAACAGTAAAAGAGTGCTTCAAATCGAACCGTACTTCGGAAACCCAAATTTGGGACGTTTGAAGTACGTGCTAAAATAACCGAGTCACGATCGACATTTTTAAAAAGTTTTGTGGGGAATGTTTAGGCTTGACGATTTAGAATAGATTTTCGAAGAAACGAAGTGCATCAAAAGTTTTGTGGGGAATGTTTAGGCTTGACGATTTAGAATAGATTTTCGAAGAAACGAAGTGCATCAAAATAGTAAAGGAGTTCTTCAAATCGAACCCTACTTCGAAAACCCAAATCTGGGACGTTTGAAGTACGTTTTAAAAAAAACTGAGTCACGGTCGACGTTTTTCAAAACTTTTGTGGGGAATGATTAGGCTTGATGATGTAGAATACAATTTCGAACAAACGGAGTGCATCAAAACAGTAAAAGAGTGCTTCAAATCGAACCGTACTTCGGAAACCCAAATCTGGGACGCTTGAAGTACGTGCTAAAAAAACCGAGTCACGATCGACATTTTTAAAAAGTTTTGTGGGGAATGATTAGGCTTGATGATTTAGAATATATTTTTGAAGAAACGGAGTGCATCAAAACAGTAAAGGAGTTAATCAAATCGAACCCTACTTCGAAAACCCAAATCTGGGACGTTTGAAGTACGTGCTAAAAACACCGAGTCACGATCGACATTTTTAAAAAGTTTTGTGGGGAATGTTTAGGCTTGACGATTTAGAATAGATTTTCGAAGAAACGGAGTGCATCAAAACAGTAAAAGAGTGCTTCAAATCGAACCGTACTTCGGAAACCCAAATCTGGGACGTTTGAAGTACGTGCTCAAAAAACCGAGTCACGATCGACATTTTTAAAAAGTTTTGTGGGGAATGTTTAGGCTTGACGATTTAGAATAGATTTTCGAAGAAACGAAGTGCATCAAAACAGTAAAGGAGTTCTTCAAATCGAACCCTACTTCGAAAACCCAAATCTGGGACGTTTGAAGTACGTTTTAAAAAAACTGAGTCACGGTCGACGTTTTTCAAAACTTTTGTGGGAAATGATTAGGCTTGATGTTGTAGAATACAATTTCGAACAAACGGAGTGCATCAAAACAATAAAAGAGTGCTTCAAATCGAACCGTACTTCGGAAACCCAAATCTAGGACGCTTGAAGTACGTGCTAAAAAAACCGAGTCACGGTCGACGTTTTTCTAAAGTTTTGTGAGGAATGTTTACGGTTGATGATTTAGAACAGAATTTCCAACAAACGGAGTGCATCAAAACAGTAAAAGAGTCCTTCAAATCGAACCCTACTTCGGAAACCCAAATCTGGGACGTTTGAAGTACGTGCTCAAAAAACCGAGTCACGATCGACATTTTTAAAAAGTTTTGTGGGGAATGATTAGGCTTGATGATTTAGAATATATTTTCGAAGAAACGGAGTGCATCAAAACAGTAAAGGAGTTCATCAAATCGAACCCTACTTCGAAAACCCAAATCTGGGACGTTTGAAGTACGATTTAAAAAAACTGAGTCACGGTCGACGTTTTTCAAAACTTTTGTGGGGAATGATTAGGCTTGATGATGTAGAATACAATTTCGAACAAACGGAGTGCATCAAAACAGTAAAAGAGTGCTTCAAATCGAACCGTACTTCGGAAACCCAAATCTGGGACGCTTGAAGTACGTGCTAAAAAAACCGAGTCACAGTCGACGTTTTTCTAAAGTTTTGTGAGGAATGTTTACGGTTGATGATTTAGAACAGAATTTCCAACAAACGGAGTGCATCAAAACAGTAAAAGAGTCCTTCAAATCGAACCCTACTTCGGAAACCCAAATCTGGGACGTTTGAAGTACGTGCTAAAAAAACCGAGTCACGATCGACATTTTTAAAAAGTTTTGTGGGGAATGATTAGGCTTGATGATTTAGAATAGATTTTCGAAGAAACGGAGTGCATCAAAACAGTAAAGGAGTTCTTCAAATCGAACCCTACTTCGAAAACCCAAATCTGGGACGTTTGAAGTACGTTTTAAAAAAACTGAGTCACGGTCGACGTTTTTCAAAACTTTTGTGGGGAATGATTAGGCTTGATGATGTAGAATACAATTTCGAACAAACGGAGTGCATCAAAACAGTAAAAGAGTGCTTCAAATCGAACCGTACTTCGGAAACCCAAATCTGGGACGTTTGAAGTACGTGCTAAAAAAACCGAGTCACGGTCGACGTTTTTCTAAAGTTTTGTGAGGAATGTTTACGGTTGATGATTTAGAACAGAATTTCCAACAAACGGAGTGCATCAAAACAGTAAAAGAGTCCTTCAAATCGAACCCTACTTCGGAAACCCAAATCTGGGACGTTTGAAGTACGTGCTAAAAAAACCGAGTCACGATCGACATTTTTAAAAAGTTTTGTGGGGAATGATTAGGCTTGATGATTTAGAATAGATTTTCGAAGAAACGGAGTGCATCAAAACAGTAAAGGAGTTCTTCAAATCGAACCCTACTTCGAAAACCCAAATCTGGGACGTTTGAAGTACGTTTTAAAAAAACTGAGTCACGGTCGACGTTTTTCAAAACTTTTGTGGGGAATGATTAGGCTTGATGATGTAGAATACAATTTCGAACAAACGGAGTGCATCAAAACAGTAAAAGAGTGCTTCAAATCGAACCGTACTTCGGAAACCCAAATCTGGGACGTTTGAAGTACGTGCTAAAAAAACCGAGTCACGGTCGACGTTTTTCTAAAGTTTTGTGAGGAATGTTTACGGTTGATGATTTAGAACAGAATTTCCAACAAACGGAGTGCATCAAAACAGTAAAAGAGTCCTTCAAATCGAACCCTACTTCGGAAACCCAAATCTGGGACGTTTGAAGTACGTGCTAAAAAAACCGAGTCACGATCGACATTTTTAAAAAGTTTTGTGGGGAATGATTAGGCTTGATGATTTAGAATAGATTTTCGAAGAAACGGAGTGCATCAAAACAGTAAAGGAGTTCTTCAAATCGAACCCTACTTCGAAAACCCAAATCTGGGACGTTTGAAGTACGTTTTAAAAAAACTGAGTCACGGTCGACGTTTTTCAAAACTTTTGTGGGGAATGATTAGGCTTGATGATGTAGAATACAATTTCGAACAAACGGAGTGCATCAAAACAGTAAAAGAGTGCTTCAAATCGAACCGTACTTCGGAAACCCAAATCTGGGACGTTTGAAGTACGTGCTAAAAAAACCGAGTCACGGTCGACGTTTTTCTAAAGTTTTGTGAGGAATGTTTACGGTTGATGATTTAGAACAGAATTTCCAACAAACGGAGTGCATCAAAACAGTAAAAGAGTCCTTCAAATCGAACCCTACTTCGGAAACCCAAATCTGGGACGTTTGAAGTACGTGCTAAAAAAACCGAGTCACGATCGACATTTTTAAAAAGTTTTGTGGGGAATGATTAGGCTTGATGATTTAGAATAGATTTTCGAAGAAACGGAGTGCATCAAAACAGTAAAGGAGTTCTTCAAATCGAACCCTACTTCGAAAACCCAAATCTGGGACGTTTGAAGTACGTTTTAAAAAAACTGAGTCACGGTCGACGTTTTTCAAAACTTTTGTGGGGAATGATTAGGCTTGATGATGTAGAATACAATTTCGAACAAACGGAGTGCATCAAAACAGTAAAAGAGTGCTTCAAATCGAACCGTACTTCGGAAACCCAAATCTGGGACGTTTGAAGTACGTGCTAAAAAAACCGAGTCACGGTCGACGTTTTTCTAAAGTTTTGTGAGGAATGTTTACGGTTGATGATTTAGAACAGAATTTCCAACAAACGGAGTGCATCAAAACAGTAAAAGAGTCCTTCAAATCGAACCCTACTTCGGAAACCCAAATCTGGGACGTTTGAAGTACGTGCTAAAAAAACCGAGTCACGATCGACATTTTTAAAAAGTTTTGTGGGGAATGATTAGGCTTGATGATTTAGAATAGATTTTCGAAGAAACGGAGTGCATCAAAACAGTAAAGGAGTTCTTCAAATCGAACCCTACTTCGAAAACCCAAATCTGGGACGTTTGAAGTACGTTTTAAAAAAACTGAGTCACGGTCGACGTTTTTCAAAACTTTTGTGGGGAATGATTAGGCTTGATGATGTAGAATACAATTTCGAACAAACGGAGTGCATCAAAACAGTAAAAGAGTGCTTCAAATCGAACCGTACTTCGGAAACCCAAATCTGGGACGTTTGAAGTACGTGCTAAAAAAACCGAGTCACGGTCGACGTTTTTCTAAAGTTTTGTGAGGAATGTTTACGGTTGATGATTTAGAACAGAATTTCCAACAAACGGAGTGCATCAAAACAGTAAAAGAGTCCTTCAAATCGAACCCTACTTCGGAAACCCAAATCTGGGACGTTTGAAGTACGTGCTAAAAAAACCGAGTCACGATCGACATTTTTAAAAAGTTTTGTGGGGAATGATTAGGCTTGATGATTTAGAATAGATTTTCGAAGAAACGGAGTGCATCAAAACAGTAAAGGAGTTCTTCAAATCGAACCCTACTTCGAAAACCCAAATCTGGGACGTTTGAAGTACGTTTTAAAAAAACTGAGTCACGGTCGACGTTTTTCAAAACTTTTGTGGGGAATGATTAGGCTTGATGATGTAGAATACAATTTCGAACAAACGGAGTGCATCAAAACAGTAAAAGAGTGCTTCAAATCGAACCGTACTTCGGAAACCCAAATCTGGGACGTTTGAAGTACGTGCTAAAAAAACCGAGTCACGGTCGACGTTTTTCTAAAGTTTTGTGAGGAATGTTTACGGTTGATGATTTAGAACAGAATTTCCAACAAACGGAGTGCATCAAAACAGTAAAAGAGTCCTTCAAATCGAACCCTACTTCGGAAACCCAAATCTGGGACGTTTGAAGTACGTGCTAAAAAAACCGAGTCACGATCGACATTTTTAAAAAGTTTTGTGGGGAATGATTAGGCTTGATGATTTAGAATAGATTTTCGAAGAAACGGAGTGCATCAAAACAGTAAAGGAGTTCTTCAAATCGAACCCTACTTCGAAAACCCAAATCTGGGACGTTTGAAGTACGTTTTAAAAAAACTGAGTCACGGTCGACGTTTTTCAAAACTTTTGTGGGGAATGATTAGGCTTGATGATGTAGAATACAATTTCGAACAAACGGAGTGCATCAAAACAGTAAAAGAGTGCTTCAAATCGAACCGTACTTCGGAAACCCAAATCTGGGACGTTTGAAGTACGTGCTAAAAAAACCGAGTCACGGTCGACGTTTTTCTAAAGTTTTGTGAGGAATGTTTACGGTTGATGATTTAGAACAGAATTTCCAACAAACGGAGTGCATCAAAACAGTAAAAGAGTCCTTCAAATCGAACCCTACTTCGGAAACCCAAATCTGGGACGTTTGAAGTACGTGCTAAAAAAACCGAGTCACGATCGACATTTTTAAAAAGTTTTGTGGGGAATGATTAGGCTTGATGATTTAGAATAGATTTTCGAAGAAACGGAGTGCATCAAAACAGTAAAGGAGTTCTTCAAATCGAACCCTACTTCGAAAACCCAAATCTGGGACGTTTGAAGTACGTTTTAAAAAAACTGAGTCACGGTCGACGTTTTTCAAAACTTTTGTGGGGAATGATTAGGCTTGATGATGTAGAATACAATTTCGAACAAACGGAGTGCATCAAAACAGTAAAAGAGTGCTTCAAATCGAACCGTACTTCGGAAACCCAAATCTGGGACGTTTGAAGTACGTGCTAAAAAAACCGAGTCACGGTCGACGTTTTTCTAAAGTTTTGTGAGGAATGTTTACGGTTGATGATTTAGAACAGAATTTCCAACAAACGGAGTGCATCAAAACAGTAAAAGAGTCCTTCAAATCGAACCCTACTTCGGAAACCCAAATCTGGGACGTTTGAAGTACGTGCTAAAAAAACCGAGTCACGATCGACATTTTTAAAAAGTTTTGTGGGGAATGATTAGGCTTGATGATTTAGAATAGATTTTCGAAGAAACGGAGTGCATCAAAACAGTAAAGGAGTTCTTCAAATCGAACCCTACTTCGAAAACCCAAATCTGGGACGTTTGAAGTACGTTTTAAAAAAACTGAGTCACGGTCGACGTTTTTCAAAACTTTTGTGGGGAATGATTAGGCTTGATGATGTAGAATACAATTTCGAACAAACGGAGTGCATCAAAACAGTAAAAGAGTGCTTCAAATCGAACCGTACTTCGGAAACCCAAATCTGGGACGTTTGAAGTACGTGCTAAAAAAACCGAGTCACGGTCGACGTTTTTCTAAAGTTTTGTGAGGAATGTTTACGGTTGATGATTTAGAACAGAATTTCCAACAAACGGAATGCATCAAAACAGTAAAAGAGTCTTTCAAATCGAACCCTACTTCGGAAACCCAAATCTGGGACGTTTGAAGTACGTGCTCAAAAAACCGAGTCACGATCGACATTTTTAAAAAGTTTTGTGGGGAATGATTAGGCTTGATGATTTAGAATATATTTTCGAAGAAACGGAGTGCATCAAAACAGTAAAGGAGTTCATCAAATCGAACCCTACTTCGAAAACCCAAATCTGGGACGTTTGAAGTACGTTTTAAAAACACTGAGTCACGGTCGACGTTTTTCAAAACTTTTGTGGGGAATGATTAGGCTTGATGATGTAGAATATAATTTCGAACAAACGGAGTGCATCAAAATAGTAAAAGAGTGCTTCAAATCGAACCGTACTTCGGAAACCAATATCTGGGACGTTTGAAGTACGTGCTAAAAAAACCGAGTCACGGTTGACGTTTTTCTAAAGTTTTGTGAGGAATGTTTACGGTTGATGATATAGAACAGAATTTCCAACAAACGGAATGCATCAAAACAGTAAAAGAGTCCTTCAAATCGAACCCTACTTCGGAAACCCAAATCTGGGACGTTTGAAGTACGTGCTCAAAAAACCGAGTCACGATCGACATTTTTAAAAAGTTTTGTGGGGAATGTTTAGGCTTGACGATTTAGAATAGATTTTCGAAGAAACGGAGTGCATCAAAACAGTAAAGGAGTTCATCAAATCGAACCCTACTTCGAAAACCCAAATCTGGGACGTATGAAGTACGTTTTAAAAAAACTGAGTCACGGTCGACGTTTTTCAAAACTTTTGTGGGGAATGATTAGGCTTGATGATGTAGAATACAATTTCGAACAAACGGAGTGCATCAAAATAGTAAAAGAGTCCTTCAAATCGAACCGTACTTCGGAAACCCAAATCTGGGACGTTTGAAGTACGTGCTAAAAAAACCGAGTCACGGTCGACGTTTTTCTAAAGTTTTGTGAGGAATGTTTACGGTTGATGATTTAGAACAGAATTTCCAACAAACGGAGTGCATCAAAACAGTAAAAGCGTCCTTCAAATCGAACCCTACTTCGGAAACCAAAATCTGGGACGTTTGAAGTACGTGCTCAAAAAACCGAGTCACGATCGACATTTTTAAAAAGTTTTGTGGGGAATGATTAGGCTTGATGATTTAGAATATATTTTCGAAGAAACGGAGTGCATCAAAACAGTAAAGGAGTTCATCAAATCGAACCCTACTTCGAAAACCCAAATCTGGGACGTTTGAAGTACGTTTTAAAAACACTGAGTCACGGTCGACGTTTTTCAAAACTTTTGTGGGGAATGATTAGGCTTGATGATGTAGAATACAATTTCGAACAAACGGAGTGCATCAAAACAATAAAAGAGTCCTTCAAATCGAACCGTACTTCGGAAACCCAAATCTGGGACGTTTGAAGTACGTGCTAAAAAAACCGAGTCACGGTGGACGTTTTTCTAAAGTTTTGTGAGGAATGTTTACGGTTGATGATTTAGAACAGAATTTCCAACAAACGGAATGAATCAAAATAGTAAAAGAGTCCTTCAAATCGAACCCTACTTCGGAAACCCAAATCTGGGACGTTTGAAGTACGTGCTCAAAAAACCGAGTCACGATCGAAATTTTTAAAAAGTTTTGTGGGGAATGATTAGGCTTGATGATTTAGAATATATTTTCGAAGAAACGGAGTGCATCAAAACAGTAAAGGAGTTCATCAAATCGAACCCTACTTCGAAAACCCAAATCTGGGACGTTTGAAGTACGTTTTAAAAACACTGAGTCACGGTCGACGTTTTTCAAAACTTTTGTGGGGAATGATTAGGCTTGATGATGTAGAATACAATTTCGAACAAACGGAGTGCATCAAAACAATAAAAGAGTGCTTGAAATCGAACCGTACTTCGGAAACCCAAATCTGGAACGTTTGAAGTACGTGCTAAAAAAACCGAGTCACGGTCGACGTTTTTCTAAAGTTTTGTGAGGAATGTTTACGGTTGATGATTTAGAACAGAATTTCCAACAAACGGAGTGCATCAAAACAGTAAAAGAGTCCTTCAAATCGAACCCTACTTCGGAAACCCAAATCTGGGACGTTTGAAGTACGTGCTCAAAAAACCGAGTCACGATCGACATTTTTAAAAAGTTTTGTGGGGAATGATTAGGCTTGATGATTTAGAATATATTTTCGAAGAAACGGAGTGCATCAAAACAGTAAAGGAGTTCATCAAATCGAACCCTACTTCGAAAACCCAAATCTGGGACGTTTGAAGTACGTTTTAAAAAAACTGAGTCACGGTCGACGTTTTTCAAAATTTTTGTGGGGAATGATTAGGCTTGATGATGTAGAATACAATTTCGAACAAACGGAGTGCATCAAAACAGTAAAAGAGTGCTTCAAATCAGACCCTATTTCCGAAACTCAAATCTTGGACGTTTGAAGCGTGCTAAAAAAACCGAGTCACGGTCGACGTTTTTCTAAAGTTTTGTGAGGAATGTTTACGGTTGATGATGTAGAAAAGAATTTCGAAGAAACGAAGTGCATCAAAACAGTAAAAGAGTCCTTCAAATCGAACCCTACTTCGGAAACCCAAATGTCTGACGTTTGAAGTACGTGCTAAAAAAACCGAGTCACGATCGACATTTTTAAAAAGTTTTGTGGGGATCGATAAGGATTGATGATTTATAATAGATTATCGAAGAAACGGAGTGCATCAAAACAGTAAAGGAGTTCTTCAAATCGAACCCTACTTCGAAAACCCAAATCTGGGACGTTTGAAGTACGTGCTAAAAAAACCGAGTCACGATCGACATTTTTAAAAAGTTTTGTGGGGATCGATAAGGATTGATGATTTATAATAGATTATCGAAGAAACGGAGTGCATCAAAACAGTAAAGGAGTTCTTCAAATCGAACCCTACTTCGAAAACCCAAATCTGGGACGTTTGAAGTACGTGCTAAAAACACCGAGTCCCGATCGACATTTTTAAAAAGTTTTGTGGGGATCGATAAGGATTGATGAT